>NC_056735.1:947180516-947183016 GCF_019279795.1 Protopterus annectens
CCTTAGAAGTACCAGTATACACTCTTCAGCCCTATAAGCTCTGTGGCATGTGCAATAGCTGCATAATACTATAATACAACTAATTAAATAGGTAGGGGTTCTAATCTCAATACTGACAACTATAGTAGTGTGTGTGTGTTTTGTTTGTGTGTGAAGCATATCCCCTGTGTATGTTGGTTATACCATTTTAAGGCCTGTTGACCCCATCACCATAGCATTACTTTAAAGAGACAGTGAATGGCATTTGCCTTACATGCACCATATTAAACTATGCAGCCCATACCAGTCATATGTACAGATTTATATAGAATATCTAGATGTTTGCAACCTATATGTTATCTGTGTCCCTAACAATGGTCATTTATGAGAAATCATTGCCAAATATGTCACAGTTACCACAGTGATGGACATATCACATTCAGACTTTGTACCTGTCTGAAACATCATGCTGATACAATGTCTGTTACTCTATCACTTGTCCACATTTGTAAGAGCAATATATGAGATCAGTCACTATTTTCGGTGATTTATCCCACCATCCATGAAGGCATTCCCACGATTACTTGTTGTAAGAGGTAGTAAATAATGTCCCAGGCATATAATCTCTGTGGTGCATGTAATGTGTCCGTAGCACTATAGTACATCCAAGTGGATAAGTAGGGTTACTAATCTATCTATTGGCAACTGTGTATGTATTTCTTTATACATATTCCCTGTGGCTGTCTTTACTGTGTGTATGGGATGGTTATACCATTGTGTGTGCCTCTTCCTCCCTGTTAAGTCCCCCATTACCAATCTACTTTCAGCCCCTACAGATGTCATCCACCTTACAAGCACAGTTGCACAGTTTCTAACACAAGAGCACTTATGTCCATGTGACCGATGCCCTACTCCCACCACATGCTCAAGCACAGAAATTGCATAGTCAAGCAATAACACTGTCGCACCCTACCATCTATCTATGACATTAGCATAATAACGTGTGGCATCACCCAATGCATGGAGGTCATTACGCATGGCAGGAAGTGTTGCATTCATGACCCTGAACATCTGTCTGGTGTTGCATTCAGAACATGCCTGTGCCTCCATGACAGACCAAAATATGCACTTGGTGACACCTGCTGTGACACTTGTGACAGGGGCTTGATGGGCAGCAGTCCTCATTCGAGCACCCCTGTCCACCTGCCTGCGTGGGACCTCTGCTGCTGTCTGGCTATGGCTAGTTTCTACACTCACACTTGCCATAGTCACCACACTAGCCTGTTCCATGCCACCACCCTCCAACTGTCCATTATCTGTGGCTGCTGGGGACTGGGTATGTGGGGGCATACTGACTGTGTGCAGGGATATTGTGCGTGAAAGTTGGATGCCAGCCAATGGCACAGATTCAGCCCCTGACAACCCCATCTGTGCCTCACTATGACCACCATCATCATCAGAGTTCGCTAAGACACTGACATCAGGTTGTGAGGGGGGGGGAGACCCCAACCCCCATGTTCACCTGCGAGGGGAAGACAACATATGTAAATTAATACCTGCACTATAATGTTTGCTGATACACAGACACACACACACACACACACACACACACACACACACACACACACACACACATGCACACACACATATGCACACATATGTACACGCACACACATACACACAAAGACACATACAGGTAAAGTGGCACAAAGGCATTACACAGACCACATAATTTCTGAATGATGACATGCAAAACACACAATCAGACCACAACAGACACACTCTGGACAGACCCTCAACAACATTCAGTGCAGCTATGTCCACTTAATGTTGCTACTAATATACACCTCTGAGATATGTGAGGAATGGTAGTATGTGATGGACCTTCACCTAACACACAGTGCACCCGTGTACACAATATTGATGTATCCTTGTATAGCACAGTGGCAATACCTATAGAAATGTACGTGCCTATATGTTACAGATCCTGCAAATAGGCTCCTGTGATGACCACTGTGATGCACTGCAGTTAACCCCACCACAAGTGAACATGCACATATTGCAATATGACTAAGAGTAACACTTGAGTGCATGGAAAAATGCATGCCCTTAACATGCCTAAGGTATTGGTGAGCCACAACAAGACAATTCAGTACTCACCAGCTTCAGGCAGTCTTTCTTCAGCCAGGCCAGAGGGATATATGTAGTTGTGGGGGAGAGGTATTCTCAGCACACTCACATGTGGCATTGGTACAGGATAAATGATGCACGTCTGAACATGTACAGTACAAGCTCTGATACGGCACAATTTGCTGTCATTCACAAAAGATGTGAACTTGTGACCATTACAAAACCCCACCCACAAATGTAGTTTGACTTGACATATGTGTCCAGATATTCCAAGGTTGCCAGTATGAAAGATACAGTATTGAAGTGATGTTCAATGGGGCCTTACCTGGATGGTCCTTGCCTGTTGACTGTGTGTAACCCACCTCCACGGCATTGGATTGTACGGATTCCT
>NC_056735.1:947185516-947288016 GCF_019279795.1 Protopterus annectens
ACTGCCACAATCCACCTCTATAATTTCATATATGACAACATTGCAGGACAGTAGGTAATACATACAGGAAATGTGTAAGGTACTAGGTGCATAGGTTCATAGGATGATACTTGGCTATTAGCCCAGATGTCCTCATAAGCCTATTCCAGATGTTTTCCCATGTCCCTTCAAATTCAGCATCTGTGTACCCTTTCCAGTTGGGACATAGGTGGGATCCCAGGGGTGTCTTTTGTGTTTCCAAAGCAGTCATCCAGCTTCTTCTTAAAGAAGGCTAGAGAGGTACTCTGCTAGACATGGGGAGGGAGTGTATTTTACAGAAAGTGTTTTGTTTGAGACACAAATGTATCCCACCAACAAGTATTATTCATGTCACAGACCATGTGAGGGCCTTGTGGATGGGTTGCACAAGTGAGGTTTGTCTTATGGATATAATTACTATAGTAATAGTTGAACATACATGCCTGACATATATTTCTTATACTGTGTATTAATCCTTTGAAAGCAGGTGTACACATTTCACCCACAGTAGATGTGAATATTGTGTGAGTTGTACAGAGCATAGGTGTGCTGGGTTGCATACCCGACTTGTATACATTTGGACATCATATATTTGGAGTCCCCACCTATTACACTCTCATACTTGCCTGCATCAGCATACCCACATTCAGGACTACATTGATCTGAAATGCAAAGGTTAACACTAGGCAATGCTACAAGGGATGCACTGTAATCCATTACACATTATAATCAAGGTTCAGATGTTAGTACAGGACATATTTCATATTTCATTTATATCTTCTTTTACACGTTATATTTCTTCAACAACAAATAAACGCAACAGTTTGCGGTATAAATCATTATGTGAGGAGCATGACACAGTGCATTGTTACAGTTGATATTCTACATTCAGTACTACTGCATATCCTGTAGATCACTATTGGTCTAACAGACTTTTTTTATTTATTCAGTACACTCAGAACACACTATACCTACTGGCAGTAAACAATGAACTCCTTCTTATTTATTTCACTATATACGTCAAGATAAATTTGTACTCACCAGACTCTCTTCACAACCTCACCAATCTATCAGCATGGACCTCAAGATTGCTAGCTCTCTCTTCTGCAGCTGTAGGGGAAAAAACATTTTAAGCATACATATCTATCACATTATAAGGCAACAAAGAACAAAGACTATGATGTAGATAAACCGATCCTCCAAAAAATAAATCATACAATATCACAGTCAAAGGAGGCAGTGGAACACAGCAGTAAAATTCAAGAATTTAATCCCAGAACAAACAGTAGAACAAACAGTACTTTTTGTTCTACTGTTTGTTCTGGGATTAAATTCTTAAATTTTACTGCTGTGTTCCACTGCCTCCTTTGACTGTAATATTGTACATCTATCACATACTCAGGCTAGATTTTGGTACTGATATGGGTGAGATACTCACTACTGGGTAATCCCCATCTAGAGCTTCTTGGATCCATTGGGCAAAGAGCACACCCTTCCTACACTTTAGGTCAGCATAATGATGCCATACCTGTTCACCAGTTCATGGGATTCCAGTAGCACTGGTGAGATCATGTGCCAGATGGTCCCAACCCTCCGCTTTGTACTGTGAGCTCTGGTACTGACACTGCAGCAGTCTGTGGTCATGGTCTTTAAGAAGGAGCCCTGCCATGACCCTGGACTCCAAGATGCTCCAGCACTGTGACCGAAAGCGTGCTCCCTCTCCAACGCCAGTCATAGTTCCTGCGGAGATCAAACTATAACAGGTTCTGGCTGTATTCCCACCTGTGTTTTTTAAATAAGGTCATATTCCCACCCTTTGCCATCATTGGACCATTTTTGAAAATGCTGAGCATAGCTAAGAGGTGCACAAACTCACTAAGCTGAGTTGAGCAGTGCTTAAAGGGGGAAATGGTGAGCAGTGCTTAGCAGTGTGCAAATCTGCTCAGCTAGGTTGAATACTGCTTAGAATGAGACTTGAGCAATGCTGAGCAGTGCTGAGCTTTGCTTAGCTGGTATGAGCATTGCTCAGTTCTCATTTTAAAAATATTTCAGAATTGCAAATTAATTAATCATTACTGACATATTTTAAGTGTATGTAATTTAATTTACATGACATCCTCCTATGTGCTTTCATTACATTATCTTGGGGTATGACTATACTGTATGGGACACTTGTGTTTACATGGGTGATTTCACATGTTATATCAACTGACTCTTCAATTTTGGAACAGCTACATGACCCTTGTTAACAAATATCAATTACTACATCATTTCAGAAAAAAAAAATTTAACAATGCTTTCCCATGTAAAAATGAAGGGCCTGTCCTAGTACTCAGACCGTGAACTGCTGTATGCAAAGTAGGAACTCTAACTACTACACTATCTTGCCATTCAGGATTGTAGCTATACATTTGTATTTAGCTCCTATGAGATGTTTAAGCAATGCTGAGCAAAGTGCTGTGACATGCAAACCCACTCAGTTATGCTTAAACTTCACTTATTACTGAAAAAAATGTAATACAGCCACTTTAATTACATATATTAATACTAATGCTGATTCATATTTGGTAATGCACTACCTGTCATTCTATCAACTTTCTAAGTCTATATGTGCAACATGTTTTAGAATTACCCTATTTTGGGACCTTTGTCCGATGTTTATTTCATGGCTTTATCCAGATTTCTTGGTGGAATAGGTTGAGGTGTGTGCATACCTCTCAACTGTCCAGATTTTCACAGACTGTGCAGATATTTAGCTCATATTTTTGTTTTGTTCCTCATAACATTCGTGGTTTTCTGCAAATCAGTGGGATGATATCAGGATTTAAGTCACTAAATAAGGGCATATATTTGAGTTTCAGACTTCTAATCCTTCAGAAAATGTATGTTAAAACAAACCTTTTCTACTATCATCTTTCTAAGCTTATGAGAGCTGTACTTAAAATGTATCACTATTTCTGGACCTTTTTTCCACCCATTTTGTTGCCCTTTGTCCGGAGTTTGGGCACTAAGAGGTTTGCAGGTATGGCTGTGTGTCTGAGGACACACTTGTACTGTAAAGTGTTGTATGGCAATTTGACAATGCAGGGGGTGTGTTACAGTTCCTGTCACACACCCTGCATTGCTTCTCCTTCACACTCCAGCTTTCAGTGTCCATAGACACTTTGACAATACAGGGGGGTGTGACAGGAACTCTCACACACCTACTGCATTGCTTCCCATTGACAATACTGCCACTGAAACCATTTCACAATGCATGGGGTGTGTGACAGGTACTGCCACACACCCCCTGCATTTATTTGAAGTCCTACTACTTATTTCAGTGTCACAGAGAGTGTTTTACTATTATTAGTTGCTTTCAGTGTGCCTGCTCACTGAAAGCATTTAAAAAGTGCCATACGGCACTTTGATTTTGCAGGGAGCATGTTAGATCTGCGAGCACTACTGCAACACGCCCCCAGCACTCATTAAGTATTCGTGTCCACAGATCCATCTCAGTAGCGTTCCTTCATTAATATGAAAGGCGCCCTGATGAGAAGGCTATACGATCATGAACACCATTCACTTCATGTAGGAATAACACTATTCTGACATGGAGTTTATTGAATCCTGTGGATTATCCACTTTCAGAATAGCAACTAAAATACCCATCATGGATTAGGAACATATAAAAATTGTATTGTTGTTTCTTCATATAGCCCTGCTCAATAAATTCCAATAATGTGTTGTCCAAAATTGTATATGCATTAGTAATACTAAACAATTGTACTTTACTATAACACTCAGCATCACTAAACAATTGTAACGTGTTAATTACCAAACAATTAACTTTGCCAACTTTCATGATATGAAGGCATATGTTATAACGCATACAGAGCTTTTCTTTCAGGACAAGTTTTTTTTTTTTTTTTTTATCCTTTGTTAACCTAATTAATCCCACTAGGCTTGTAGCCACTGTTTATGTGGTATAGGGGGAATTTGGCCAGTGCATTAGAGAACTTCCCCTTTTCATTTTGTGAGTGAGCATATATACATCCCAGCATAATTGCAACTAGGAGCAGAGGTGCATGCCATCATCATGGAAGATGGAGGAGTGAAAGAGGATGTTGTTGTGGATGTGGTCGATTCTGGTGTGTTGTTTCAACAGCAATTATTCACTTTCATATTGAGTCAAGCCAAAGAGATTTCATAAAAAAATACACATGATGCAATAATAATTACAACCTTCCAGCTGAGATAGTTGCAGGATGGATTTCTATATGACATGACAGCAGCTAAGGAACAAGAAGAACATAATGTGGCTTCCTGAGGTGACCTTACTGGCAAAAATTCAGAATGCTAGGGAGATGCAGAACAACACTGACATACATAATTTTATTTTTTAGCCATGGCAGAATGATCTTTATTGACTGAACATGTATTTTTTTCAAACTGAGGAGACACCATTTACAGACAGCAGAAAATACAAACATCCACCGCTAACAACCACATCACACCGCTGTCATCTATCGCCACACTATGCCTGTGGGTAGTCTCACCATACTTGCATCACAGCATGCATTGCACTCATGATCCTGATGTTTCATGTTCCCCCCAGTGAGGACCATTAATGTGCATAATCCTCCATTCATCATTCACATCAGATGGCACAAGCAGCAGCTGGGGACATCACAGAAGTTCTCTACCAGGCCATAGCAGCCCATCAGATATGTACTGTACACCTACAGGCTATGAGGCCAACCCTCTCCCCAGTGTCATACATACCCCTCAAGAGTTACCTCACTCTGGCATGTCAGGCAATCACACACTCCACATTGCTGGGACTGCTGCATGAGTGCAGGTCATGCTTTACTCTGTTAACACACACACACACACACACACACACACACACACACACACACACACACACACACACACACACACACACACACACACACACACACACACACACACACACACACACACACACACACACACACACACACACACACACACACACACACACACACACACACACACACACACACACACACACCACCTGGCGAGTGACCTAGACTGGCTATGTTGACAGATTTGATGTGTGTCACACACATTCACCCTGTGGGGGAATGGGTACCCTGTCAACATCAGGCAAAGTAGCTACCTACACCTTTGCAGGTGTAGCATGGTCAACTGGATGGTTAACGGCACATACACTCTTGGGATACCACTTGTGTCCCTGTTGGATGGGGACATTAGCTGCTGCCGTGCTGCCTTACATGCATATGGGCTAACATATGGCCTAGGGATATGGCTGCTCAGGGCCCACAGCCTAGTAACCTACTATGGTACATGGAATACAATAAGTGGCCTGTCTGCTGTGACAGACTGTGTTGATATGTGTCCACACACATCAGTGCTATCGACTGCTGGTTGTCCCCTATGGGCAGTGTTACAGTACCATGTATTCATGCCTACATACCACAAATAGGTGAGTGCTCCTACATGTGCATGTGGACATTCCAGGAACATCTGAGCTACACAATAACTGAGATCAGTACATATGTGTTGTAGGATGACCTCCTCATAGGTGTCTGACATCTTCAGCACCCAGATGTTTGTGGAATGCGTACATGTGCCTGAGAGATGTATACCCCCCTGCCAGACAAATGTGTATTTCCACACACCTGTAAAACAATACATGATGTTTGTACACATAGTTTGGGGAATGTGTCTCTGGCATTCCAGACCTCCCCAGGCCACAGTGATGGTACCTGTGTATCTGGTACTGTATCCATTCCCTTACATTGTATGCTCAGTATGTACACACTGCTACTGAGCCAGTGCCAGCATCCACTCACTACTACTACCTATAACTTGCTGTCCTGCTGCAAGGGTCACCAGGTATGCTAGCCATAGGTGTGAGGCAATCTGATACAGGTGTGGATTGCACAATTACCTAGGCAGAGTATGTCAGGAATGGTCAAGGAAACCTGGACAATCTATGAAATAACCCTGTATGACATTGTCAGACTGAGAGGGGCTCAATAATGGTACATGATGTGATATGCCATCTGCATCCACCAGTACGTACTGTCAGTGTGTCACCCCTGCACTGGCCCAATCATCAGGGAGATGAAGTACTCTCCACTACCATTAGTGAGGGATGTATATAATGGCAGGATGACAAGTTCATGCACATTAAAGTACAATTACCCTTCAGAGTACACAGAGGTCACAGTTAGTGCAGGGATTGTTTCTCCCTATCTCTCAACAACCCCAGTAACACTCCACACTGGCACACCCATGAGGTTAACATCTCAGAAGAGTGGTCAGTCCAAAACATCTGTCACTCTCTCTGTCCAACCCATACTTTAGGTCCCTGGCCAAGTAGCTGACACAGACACACTTTGCTATTTGAGTTTTGAACCTCACACACACACACACACATACACACACACACACACACACACACACACACACACACACACACACACACACACACACACACACACACACACACACTCCTGTTAAAGTCTGGCATAACTTTGCTACCTATGGGCCCTTCAGCCCATACTTTAAAGTAGTTCTGACTCCCACAATCCATCTCTGTAACAGCTACTGCAAGACCCTCAACAAAGGGTGACAAATCCTACTGTGTGATGAGCCTATTAGCAAAATGGTAAGTGTGACCAAGACCAAGGCTATTTGAGTGAACTATATAGTGTCACCATGTGCATATGGAAGTACTCTAAGAGCTGACTTAGTGCTATACAGACCTAACACAATGACAAGGTGTAACAATATGTGGCAATAACTAATAAAGGAACAAAAGAAAACTCTATCAATGCAGTAACTACACAGTTCAGACTCACAGGGATTCATATATGACAACATTGCAGGACAGTCTGCAGTACATACAGGAAATGTGTAAAGTACTAGGTGCATAGGTTCATAGGATGATACTAGGCTATTGGCCCCTATATGTCTTTATAAGCATAGCCCAGATGGTTGCCCATGTCCCTTCAAAGTCAGCACCTGTTTCCCCTGTCCAGCTGGGACATAGGTGGGATCCCAAGGGTGTCTTTTGTGTTTCCCCTGCAGTCATCCAGCTTCTTCTTAAAGAATGCTAGAGAGGTACTCTGCTAGACATGGGAAGGAAGTGTATTTTACAGACCGTGTATTGTTTTAGACACAAATCAATCCCACCAACAAGTACTAGTCATGTCACAGACCATGTGAGGGCCTTGCGGGTGGGTTGCACAAGTGGGGTTTGTCTTATGGAAGGCTAGTTTGGGAATGGCCTTGTTAGCCAGACACACATAACCTATGATCATTCTGTATGACACTGAGCAGAGTGATAGGGCTTTCAGCCTATCTGTATAGGATAGGTGTTGCAGAACCTGGATTTTCCTGGTCAGGAATATCTGTGGTGTCTGCAACTGCTGCATGTGGTTGGCAAGGTACATGACAAATGAGCCACTGTACATGTAATGGGTCTGATAAGGGAGGAGTACAGGGATGCTATGGCCTCCTGTTTCCTGGATGACATACCCTTATTTGTGAAGTGGGCCATATAGACAGCCTTCTGTACAATGGTGCAAATGTGGTGGAAAACTGTCTGGTTGCTATCAACCTTGGTCCACAAGTCGAGTCACACCTGATTGCATGCTCAGTACATTGTTATTACTGTCATAACTAGTGTGGATGACATCTACCACAACAGGGATAATGATGCATTCCCTGGCATTCAGATTGAAGCAATGCTTCTGGCAAACAGTCATCAGCCATTAATTTGGGTAAGAGCCTCTTGGAGGATGCTCACATCACTAGGAAGATGTAAGACAGTGGCCAGCTTGCAGTCATCTGTAAACCTGGTCAGCCACAGACCACGGGTATTGTCTTGCACCTCAGAACAGTATATCCCAAACAGTAGGGGCCCCAAGACAGATCTTTCGGGTACACCACACTTTAAGGGTCTACTACTAGGGGTGGCTTCCACTACTTTGACTGAGTGGGTACTATCATTGAGCCAGTTAGCTACCCATCTGTTAACATACAGATTGATGCCTAGCTGTGTAGGCTTATGTATTATGCAAGACTGGGGATTATTGTCCGAGGCTTTGGCTAGGTTAAGGTAGGCAGTGTGCACCATCTTCCCCTCGTCCATGTGTTTGTTGACCGCTTCAAAGTAGTCGACTAGGTTTAACAGGCCTGATCTCCCTTTGACAATACAAAACTGTGTTGGCTCAAGCATTTTGAGGTTGCTGATGCCCCTGTTTATAAGGTCCTTAATAATGCCTTCCATGGTCTTGCAAATCAGGCTAGTTAGGCTGATGTGCATATGATTGACTGGGTCAATGGATGCTCCATCTTTGTGTAGAGGGGTGGCATTGTCTGTCCTCTATGCAGATGGGATAACACTGGTGCTCAGGCTTTGGTTGACTACAGTGTGTAATGGGGCTGGGAGCTCATGCTTGAGTTCATTTAGGATGCAGCCAGGGATGTTATCAGGTCCCATGGAGACTTCAGTTTGTTTCCCTTGAGAGGGCATTATGGACCTGCTCCCTGATGATGAGGGGGGGGGGCAGATGCTGTGCATGTCCTCCTTTACTGTTGGGAGGACAGGTGGTGAGGTTTTCACTTAACCTGTCTGCAGCAGGTTGGCTATATCTATGGTCGTATGTGAATGTTGTGTTATTGAACACCAGTACAGAGCAGATTTGGGTGTTGCCTCTGAGATTGCAGACATACGTGTGGAAGGCCTTATGATTGGCTTTGGTGGATATGTCCAATTTGCACTCAAAGTTAGCCTTAGAGTAATTCACCTGTGACCTTATTTGCTTGTTCAGACAAAGGTGAGATTGCTTCCAAATTTGCACCTGCTCCTTCTTGGCCCTGCGCAGCCAATATTTCCACCTATTATGGAGTTTGCATATTGCTGCTGTCCACCACAGAGGTTTAATCTACCTTGGAGGAGATGATTTTGTCCATTCAGGTGTTACTGAGTTCATACAGCTATGTAGGTGCTCATATAGATGTTTGGTGTAGGCTTGGACAAAAAGTCATGACACAGTTAAACACTTCTAATTTCAACCTAGTAATTATAATCAAACTAGTAATTATTTCTGTTTCAAGGCAATACAACAACCTGTAGCTGTAGACATTTATGTCTGATTTACTGAAACGAAGATTAGACATTTGTAAAACAAGTGCAGCATATTTAGCTGATGTTTTGCAACTCATGTCTGTATGTTTGAGGCTTCCAGCGTTACAATTACTACATACATGTGCACAGGTAATACTTGATATACATTTCTGTTCTTTGTCAGTATGGCACACTCTGTTTACACTCTTGCAGCTCAGTCATACCTCTCGACCTGTTAGAGCAAGACATAAGGACAAAGGCACACATAAATGGGGAGCAAAGTCCAAAAATAGTGACACTTTATAAATATTGCTGTAACACACAGTTGATAGCAAAGTAGGTTTTGCATTCACAGGAATGCTCTGAAGGATATGATATCTGACATTCAAATGTATGCTATTATGTTATGACTTCAGTCTTAACTGATATGCCAGTGATTTGCCAGACAAAACACAACTGTATGAGAATATGACTACAAATATGAGGCAAACTTGGTCAGTCTGCAAAACTCCAGAGAAAATGACTGCATACTGCCTGGTGCCCTGCAGAGTTCTACAGCAGCAGAGAGACAAAAGAGACTTTGGAGTGATTAAGAATCATGTTTCTGCATTTTCTTGCTGCCTTTAGCTAATTCCCCCTAAAACGCCAATTTTTTAGAGTTTCTGTGATTTAAAAAGCTAGTTTCAGCTACATATTGTACTTATTTTACTGTCTGCACTTTAACAAAGTTGTTTTTGTGTTTAAATTACCTATTTAACTGCTGTAGGCTACACACTCACGTGTGATAGCCATTTATGTGCATTTAAAGTGTTTCTTTTTTGTTGTATCTGCTTTATTTTCTGTAAAAAATAAAAATAAAAAAAAATGCTTGTTTCTCACCTTTCTAAGCTAGTATAGTCCAGTTTTCAGGTTAGTGCTGAACTCAGGGCTGTGTTACAAGTTTCTGTGTTTGCCCATACCTTACTTGGATAGAAGGAAGTTTCTCTGTTCACCTGTGGGAGAGGGGAGTTTTGAGCAGCCTGTCTGTCCCTGGAGGAGTGGTTTCAGCCCAGAAATCAGTAGTTTATTGGCCATTTTGGGCTAATTTGTATCTCTTTCATTTCCCGGCTATAAAAACCGCATTAGCATGGTTTGGTTTTGCGCACCGGGCAGCGCCGGTTAGCTAGGGTATAACTATTCCCGGCTCCATAAAGTCTACTCTTCAATTTTACTCTTGGAACTAGACAAACTTTCAACTTAAGCACTCAAACCATTCACTTCTCAGCCCGGCACTTGCTCAAAACTCACAGCAAGCACTAATAAACCCTAGCACTAAACCCCCCTATACTGTACAGAAGGATAAGGCTCTCTATACGACCTTACCAGCCAATCAGTAAAACAGTGCACTGTACCTATCCAGACATGTCCAAAGGGCAGTTTCAGGTGTACTCTCTAGTCTAACTGGTGAATCTGGGCATTTTGAGGCAAAGTTACAACTGCCACATATATGCAGACAACCCTCTCCTCCTACCACCAAACACTAATACATGCAAGAGATGCAAATATACAGCCAAACTGGAGGCTAAGCTCTCTCAACCCAAGACTGGATCAGACTGTCAAGAGGGGAAGAGAATTACTTGCATCACACCACCAGTCTCACATAGACCTATGAAACCAGCACCGGCAAAAAAGCACACATAAATACACAAAAACATACTCAGAGGATCTATATAAAAATTTGCTAAAGCAACAGTGACTTCCAAAACAGACATCCAAGCAACCTCCACCCCCAACACAAACTAGGAAACACATACTATACAAAACCAGTGTGCCACACAATCACAAACCTTAAGGCAAAATAACATATCCAACACACTAGTAATAGGTGATTCTACAGTCAGGCACACTAACATCCCACTCACTAGGCTGAACAAGGTGAAGGTTACTGTTAGCTGCCTTTCGGGTGCCAGGATCTGCCACATAACGCAAGCACTCAGGTCACTCCAGAACAAGTACAAATATGACTCTATCATTGTCCATGTTGGTGAGAATGACCTGAGCCATACCTCCCTGGACTACATGAAAAGATACATGGAAGAGCTCTCTGATCACATAGCCCAGGCCAGTATGACCCAGACCCTGAGTAGCATCCTGCCCTCACCAAGAATGATACCATGGTATAAACAAAAAAATGATCAATTTCAACAATTGGCTAAGTAAGCTTCTGGTGTCATTCAAAGGGGATCCAGTCTCTGTCTACCTGGGATGACATGCTCGACAAGCCACGCTGCATCGCTAGAGGCTGCTTGTACCTGTCACCCTTAGGCTTTTGAATACTGGCCAAGGCTCTTGCCACCCCCATAGTACCTTTTTTAGGTAAGGCTCAAAAGACAAACCCACCACCATAAATAGCACAAGTAACAAAAAACTGAGGGTAATGCCACTCAATACCAGAAGTCTAAACCTCAAAATGCATGCACTCGAGGCACTCCTCAGTATGGAGAAAACTGATATATGTGCAGTAACAGAAACTTTATTTAAGGCTCCAGAGAGCACCCCAGCACTACCAGGCTACAACTCATACCATACATTTCGGCCACAAAACCCGGACCGAAATACAAAATGTGGGGGCGTATCCATATTCATCAAGGATACCCACACCTCCAGGTTAGTGGCACTGCACGATGCTTCAGAGATCATCCACATGCAACTAACAGTGGTCAAAACTGAAATTCAAATTGTAGCTTACTACAGATCACTTACCGTGTCCCAGGACCCCATCTGCATTTCTGAAAACACTGGAAAACATAAAGGTCTTACCAAATCTTGGGTGATTTCAATTATCCAAACATTAACTGGAAGAACTAGTCAAGTACTAACTCCCTTGCCCAACATTTCCTAGAATTTATAAACTCAAATGCCCTGGATCAACTGGTCAGCACCCCCACCAGATGTGACAACATATTGGACCTGGTCATCACCAACATGGGCAACTGGTGTTCCACACCAGAGGTCAACCCCTCGCTGGTTAGATCTGACCATAAACTAATCAATCTGGATATCCACATTTTGCACCACCCCTGGTCAAGGAAACCACTGTGAAAAACTTTTCAAAAGCAAACTTCACGTTGCTTAAGACCAAGGTAGAAAGTTTCAAAGCCCCCATGCTAAAGGACAATGCTGCCCAAGCTGCAAAATCCTTTACTAATGCACTCTACAAGCACCTACAAGAATGCATGGATCATGCTATCTCAAGCAAAACCAAGACTCACTCCTCCAAGAAAAGGAAACCAGTCTGGTGGACCCCTGCCACAAACAAGCTATACAATAGAAGGAGGAAACTAGTACAGAAAAGAGTAAAATCCCAAGAAGAGAAGACAACCCTGATCAGTATCAGCAAGAAACTACCATCCCTCATAAAATCATTCAAGGCTAGTTTTGAAAGAAAAATTGCCAAGGACTCCAAAGATAACCACAAAGCATTTCTTAGCTATGTCAAGAATCTAAGTGGCAATTCTCAGATCTGCTTGGAGTTAGTGCAGACTGGCACAAAATACACTGAACCGACCGATATCGCCAACATCCTGGCAGACAGGTTCAGTGCAAACTTCTCCACCATCTCACCCCCAAAAGGGCCCATAACCATACCAGAAGAATGTAGTGCCCCTGAAATCACAGACACTCAGGTTAAAACAGCCCTCTTTAAAGCCAAAAATACAGCATCAATGGGACCAGATGGTGTCCCAGGCTGCATCCTACATAAGCTCAAAGATAAACTAACCCCTCACCTAAACACACTGTTCAAACTCAGCCTCTCCACAGGCTATGTACCCATAGAGTGTCGCACAGCAATGGTTATTCCGCTTCACAAAAGTAGAGCCACAACAGACCCCAGGAACTATTGCCCTATAAGCCTGACTAGCTTGGTCTGCAAGGCTATGGAGTGCACCATCATGGATCTCATTAACAGAGAAATTGGTAGCCTCCAAACCCTGGACCCTACCCAGTTCGGCTTTGTTAAGGGCAGATTATGCCTCCTAAACCTGGTGGACTTCTTTGAGACAGTTACCAAGGCTATAGACAAGGGAAAAGTGGTCCAAACAGCCTACCTAGACCTCACAAAGGCCTTTAACACCATTCTCCATTCTGGTATTATAGACAAGCTCACCAGCCTGAACATAAACCCCTACATCATGAGATGGTTTGCCAACTGGCTCACAGACAGAACCCACATGGTAAGAGTTGCGGGAGCTAGGTCTGACTCTAAAGCAGTTACAAGTGGCATTCAGCAGGGCTCAGTCCTAGCACCTCTCCTGTTCAGCATATACTTCTCAGAGGTACAGGTAAACCCAGGAGGACTATGGCTGACCAAGTTCACAGATGACTGCAAACTAGGGACTATAATTGACTCTCCGGCTGACACAGACATCCTCCAAAAGGGTCTCAATGAGACAGATACCTGGTGTCAAAACCATGGCCTCAAGCTAAATGCCAAAAAGTACATAGTCATCCCCTTTGGAAAAAACAAAGTACCTACAAACTACCACATAGGTGGTAGCCCCCTAAATATGGAAGATGTAATAAGGGATCTGGGGACCCAACTAGATAGTATTCTCTCCTTTGATAATCACATTGCCAAAGTGGTTAGAAAATCCTTCTATGTGGCCTACCTAATCACAAAAGGGTTTGCATCCAGATCAAAAGATGTAATTGTGCCCCTCTGCTCATCAACCATCTTCGTCCCATCATAGAGTACAATGCCCCATTTGGGATGTACCTTACAAGACACCTGCAACAGCTGGAAAGACCACAGAAGTACCTCGCCAAGAGGATCACTGGCCTCAAACACATTGCATATGCAGCTCGACTGAAGAAACTCCAGCTGTACTTGGTTGCATACCTCCTACTCAATGGTGATTTCTGCCTGACATACAAGGCCATGTCCAACCCAGAATTGATGGACATGCTCCACCTAAAGAAAACCATATCCCCTTGAGCCACATGCTCTAGGGATCTAAACCTCACCACAACAATAAATAGGACGTGCTGGAAGGATGTATTTTTGTCCCACAGACTTCCCATGCTTTGGAACAAGATTCCAATCTACATCAGGCAGAGCTCCTTGTTAACACTCTTCAAGAGAAACCTTGACGATTGGATGGGAAACAGAAAGTTTACCCCGGGGATCACTTCAATGGCACTGCTTGGTAGAGGCACAGGGAACTAATCTAAGGGGGTGGCAAAAGCCAACACATTCTGGCTAGGCTTATAAATGACTTTGGGCAGATAGCCTAGTACCTACTTATGAATCTATGAACCTATGAATCTATATATGAGGTAAACATGTGGTCAGTCTGCAAAACTCCGGACAGTAGACAGGTATGAGATCAATATATAACATACAGTTGAACACATACTTCTGCGCTAGTTGTTTACTATGGACATACCATATAACCATACCATATAACTAACTCTGGGCAAAACTGCAATCCAAATTGTAGCTTGCTACAGATCCCCCACCATGCCCCAGGATTCCCACTCCTCTTTTCTTGATGTACTGGAATATATTAGGGTTTAACCAAACACCCTAATAATGGGCGACTTCAACTACCCCACCATTAACTGGGAAAACTACTCGTGTACCATCTCCTTAGCTCAACGCTTTCTGGAATTCATAAACTCCAATGCCCTGGATCAACTTATCCACACCCCCACCAGGGGCAACAATATCGTAGACCTAGTCATTACCAACATGAGTGACTGGTGTTCCACACCTGAAGTCATCTCCTCGTTGGTCCGATCCGACCATAAGCTAATCACCCTTGATATCTACATCCTGCCCCCACACACCATTAAGGAAACCACAGTAAAAGATTTCTCCAAAGCCAACTTCATGCATCTTAAGATAGAAGTGGTGAACTTCATGACACCCATGCAGATGGACAACACAGTTACGACTGCTGAATCCTACACAAATGCACTCTATAAGCACTTACACAAGTGCATGGATCGTGCTATCCCAAACAGAACCAAGATGCTAGCCTCCAAAAAGGAAAGCCAATCTGGTGGTCCCCTGCCATAAACAAACTGTACAACAGAAGGAAGAAACTTTTGCAAAAGAGAGTAAAATCCCATGAGTGGAGGAGCTCCCTGGTCAGCCTCAGTAAGAAGCTGAGATCCCTTATAAGATCCTCCAAAGCTAGCTACAAAAACAAAATCACCACTAATTCTAAGGAAAACCACAAAGCGTTCTATAGCTATGTCAAGAATCTTGATGGGAACACCCAGATCTGCTCTGAGTTACCGCACAACAGCAAGAAAATTACAGAACCAACTGATATTGCCAACATCCTGGCAGATAGGTTCAGTGCTAACTTTATCCCCCCACCCCTAAAGGGCCCATATATATACAGGAAGAATGCAGAGTCCCTGTAATCACAACTACGCAGATAAAAGCTGCGCTCTCTAAAGCCAAAAACACAGCATCCATGGGACCGGGCAACATCCCAGGCTGCATTTTACGCAAACTTCAGAACAAACTGGCTCCCCACTTAAGCACCATCTTCAATAATAGCCTTGCATCAGGCTTTGTGCCCACTGAATGGCGCACAGCAACAGTTATCCCACTCCACAAAGGTGGAGCCACCAATGATCCTGGGAACTATCGACCTATTAGCTTGATGAGCCTGGTCTGCAAGGCCATGGAAGATATCATCATGGAACTCATTAAAAAAGACATTGCTAACCTCCAAACTCTGGATCCCACCCAGTTTGGGTTTGTGAAAGAACCTGATCGACATCTTTGAGGCAGTCACCAAAGCTGTAGATGAGGGTAAAGTGGTTCACACAGCCTATCTTGACCTCACCAAGGCTTTCAACACCATCCCCCATTCTGGAATTATAGCTAAACTCACTAAACTAGGTATAAATCCCTATGTCACAAAATGGGTTGCCAACTATCTCACTGACAGAACCCACACTGTAAAAGTCGCAGACTCCAAATCTGACCTCAAAGCAGTGACAAGTGGAATACCACAGGGTTCTGTCCTGGGACCTCTCCTGTTTGGTATTTACTTCTCTGAAGTGCAGGCTAACACAGAAGGCCTCTGGCTAATGAAGTTTGCAGATGTCTGCAAACTAGGAGCCATAATCAAGTCCCCAAATGATGTGGACATCCTACAGATGGGCCTCACTGAGACAGATGCCTGGTGTCAGAGCCATGGCCTCAAGCTCAATGCCAAAAAGTGCAGTGTCATCCCCTTTGGTAAAAACTCTGGACCCATGAGCTGCCACATAGGTGGTAGTCTACTTAACATTGAAAATGTGATGAGATCTTGGGACCCAGGTGGACAGTAGTCTCTCCTTTGATAGTCACATTGCCACAGTAGTCAGGAAGTTCTACTACGTGGCACACCTCATCATTAAAGGGTTCTCATCCAGGAAAAAAGAGATAATTGTTCCTCTCTACTCGACACTCATTAGATCCATTATAGAGTACAATGCCCTTTTTGGAATGTACCTCACAAGACATCTGCAGCAGCTGGAAAGGCCACAGAAGTAACTCACAAAGAGGATTACTGGCCTCAAACAAATGCTCTACACTGACCATCTCAAAAAACTCCAGCTTTACTCCGTAGCATATTGCCTACTCCGAGGTGATCTCTGCCTAACATATAAAGCTATGTCAAACCCAGAGCTGTTAGACATGCTACACCTAAAGAAATCCCAATCCCTCTGAGCTACACACTCTAGGGACCTAAACCTTGTCACAACAATAAACAGGACATGCTGGAGGGATAGATTCCTGTCCCAGAGACTTCCCATACTCTGGAACAGGCTGCCCATCTATGTTAAGCAAAGTTCTTCATTAGCACTCTTCAAGAAAAATCTTGATGAGTGGATGGGGAAATAGGAAATACAACCCGGGGATCACTTCTGTGTCTCTGCTCGACAGTGGCACAGGAAAATAACTTTCTTGTATGGCGTAAGCCAGGGAACCTTGTTGGCTAGGCTTACATAGGCCCTTGGGCCGATAGCCTAGTACCTACCTATGGACCTATGAACCTATATACAGGTCTCTTACATTTGTAACACAAGCATATGTATCATAGTAGCATTCTCAAGTGACATATGAATATTTACAACATCCCTTGCCTGGCAGTGTCACAGTCAGTATTGTACAACAGACACTCCAGTAATAAGCATATGTGAGCTGACCTTTGCTGGGGTGACTCAGGGGCCAGAGCTGTGCTCTATGTCACTGCAGACAGAGCCAGCAGGGATGGCCATAGCAGCTGGACAGCAACATGTCAGTCCAGCAAGTTTTGTTGACACCTATTGTTTAACTTCCTATATCCCATTATTGCATCCCCTTCTGCATTCCATTAGATACTTAATTGTTTGACATAACTGTTATACTGCTGTAGAGTATTATTTTTCAGAGTAATGCAGACATGTAGCTTTCTGTAGTCACAGTCTGACTTTGCATTGAAAGGTTCAGACCTGTTTGCATAAGCAGCAGCTTGCCTTTTTTAGGTAGTGCTCATGAGCAGGTGATGGCCTGTGCACCAACTGGTGTCTCCCACTTGCTAATTGCATCCAGAACAGCTGTGTTGTCTTTCCATTAGCCAATGGCATGGCAACACAGTGCTATAATTAAGTCCTGCATGTGGGCCTTGCCCCTTCTCCTTGCCTGTGAGGAGGACATTATGGAGGTGTGGGAGCTACAGCATCACAGAGGATAGGTGGAAATACCTCTTACAATAAAAAATGTGAAGAAAGCCCAAAAAATGGAGGATAAAGTCCCAGAATTAGGGTCAGATTGTAAGTATTGCTGTTATACAGTTATATAATTGCTAGATTAACAGTGTTTGTCTG
Organism: Protopterus annectens; assembly: GCF_019279795.1. Taxonomy (NCBI): domain Eukaryota; kingdom Metazoa; phylum Chordata; order Ceratodontiformes; family Protopteridae; genus Protopterus; species Protopterus annectens. Next base: position 947,203,518 of record NC_056735.1, read on the forward strand.
GACATGCATTTTCTACGTGATTTGAAGTCTGACACTGATATCTATATGACATACCTCTCAACTGTACAGATTTCTGCAGAATGTCCAGAGGTTTGCCTTTTTTGTTTGGTCTGTTCCTCAAACAATCTTTGTTTTTGGCAAATCATTAGGATAATCTGAGGATTGACATCACTAAATAATGGCATCCATTTGTGTTTCAGATTTCATAATCTTCAGAAAATTTATGTTAAAACAAATCCTGTCACTGCAGTAAGTTTTTCAGTTTATAACACCAGTATTTAAAATATATCCCTATTTTGGGCCTCTATCCCCTATGTATATCAGCTTTTGTCCAGATGTCTTGCACTAAGAGGTTCAGAGGTATGGTATATCATTATTTGGTGACTTCACTCCTGAAATCATTCCAGTGATTTAGCAGAATCCCAGAAATGTTATGAGGAAGAGGCCATAAATATGGTCCCAAACCCTGGACATTCTGTTGATATCTGTACAGTTGAGAGTTATGTATGTCTGGCCATTGTTAACAGACTGTCAAGACTGTGTAGCAGTGTAGTGTGCAAATGTTTGTTGAGCTGAGTAGGAAGTGGGGCAGATGTGAGTGTCATAGATCCTTTTCTATCTGACTTTGCATGCTGCTACAGTTGCTGGTGGTCTATCAGCTGTATATGGTTGTAGGGGCAGACTGAGACATGTCCCTTAACACCTCAGGATTCCATGTACACTGTGACTTGGGGCAGTAAATATAGGAGTAGTGTGTGACTGGCAATCAGGATATGTTTCTTTCAAAGAGTCATTATACTCTAGAGGTCAGTTGGCTTACTGGTATGTTGCTGTGACTATGGTGCAAATGGTTGTGGGTAGACAATTTCTCACCAATGTCTGTTTTTCCCTACAGTTACATCCCTGTAGTGCATGATATATTTGCAAATGCATGTGCAATTCCCTATTGCTAATTTGGTGTAGTGTTGTGTTGGTTTGACTGTAGTTCAAAAGGTGCTGGGTGAACTGTTTGGCAGCTCTCTGTGTTTTTCCCTTATGTAACATGACTGCTCTCATACCTCTCAACTGTCCAGACTTTCATAGACTGTCCAGATGTGTGGCTCATATTTTTGGTCTGCTGCCCATAACTGTTGTGGATTTCTAACAAATCACTAGGATGACGTGAGCATTGATGTCACTAAATAATGACAATCATTTGTGTTTCAGATTTGAAATCTATCAGAAAATATATGTTAAAACAAACCGTGATACCCTAACAACTTTCTAAGCTTATAAAATCCATAATTAAAATATGTCCTTATTTTTTGGCCTTTGTCCCCCCCCCCCCAACCACTTTATCAGGCTTTGTCCAGATTTCTTGCACTAAGAGGTTGAGTATATATATATATATATATATATATATATATATATATATATATATATATAACATTACTAATTCCACAGTTTTTTCCCTAATATGTTGGATGACCATTCTGAATGATATATTTACTGAAGCATTACTAATTCTCACAGCTCATGTGGAGAAGTGGTAGGTGCAGTGACTGGAATGCACACAGTCCTGGGTTAAGACTTGCCAGGGATATGTATTTTTCCCCTTATGTTAAATGACTGTAATGCATGATATGTTTGTAAAAACATTAGAAATTCCCATTGCTCATATGGAGTACCACTACATTGCACCTGCCAGGGATGATTATTTTGTTACTGGGCAGAATAGAGGCTGATTGAGACAGAGTGATTAAAACAGTTTTAAGCAATTGTAAGCAGATTTGCACAGGTTTGCGTGATGCTAAGTGATGCCAAAGGCACTTAGTCCTGCTTGGCTTCACTTAGCACTGGTTATTCTTGCTTAAACCCATGCTAAATTCAAAAATGAAAAGAAAAAAGGGTGATATGAAAGTGGTGAAATGGGGGCAAGCAGGGGGTAAAACAGGAAAAGCAGCTAGGGATTTGCATGGCAGGAGTTGGAAAGGACAATAGCTCTACATCTCTTCTGCACCAAGAGCTGTGAATGATGTGGAAAATTTGGAATTTACAGCCTCACACCCCACAGGGAGTGGTGTTGCCAACATACATTTGTAGAGTAATTTGAGGGTAGACTGATTCACATCACTGTACATGGGGCGAAATGTAGAACTATGTATGGGGCAATGATTTCTTTGTGGGACAGATGCCCTTTTTTTAGGTGAGAGTGGGATGTTGGGGAAGGTTTGTAGATATGTTTGGGGAGGTAGGTTGGGAAGGATAGGTTGCAATCACAGACAGACAAGACACACAAGATAGCAGACAGGGGCGGTATATGTCACATGAGGGGGGGTAAACACCTTGGACAGGGAGGGTGGTTGGGAATCAGAAGCCCATGATCCCCCAAATGGATACAATGGGATGGAGATCAGCACACATGGGCAGTCACCACTGCACCTTCAAGGCCCCAAAGGTGGCTGTGCTTGGGGCTGGACAACAGCAGCAGGCTGCCCCTTGAGGTGCTCCAGTCTGCCCTTGATCTGGTGCAGGCATACATCCAACTCTGAGCAAATGACAATGCTCACCATACCCCGGAATGTCCTTTGGCTAACCAGTTCCTCTCCTCGCCTGCGTCCAGACGTGGAACAGGACTTGTTCCCTGAGGCAGTTCCACCTGAGGGTGGTGCAGGACCAGTGACAGGGAAGTTCCGGGTTGGGTCCCAGATGTGCTGTGTTCCAATGCCTTGGCCAGATGAGGCTGGACAGCTGGATCTGTCAGGATTGGCATTCTCAAATGTGCTGTGGTGTTAAGGTTTTACAAAATGTATTGGTTAGCCATGATCCAAACATTTCAAAATTAGTTATAACTGCATGCATGGGTGTTCCAATTAACCCAGAACAGTGGAATTCACACAACTGCATAGCAAACAAAACACATGCATATAAAGAATAACAGTCAGAATTATAACAACATGCCAGTTAAATGTGTGGCAACAGGCCACCAACAATGGTATTTGAACAAGGTATGTTAATATGTAAACAATTAATTTTATGAACAAAAATGGAACACAAGTCCCAACATTAGATTTTGAGAAAACATACCCATAGTATATGGATAATAATTATTGATGCAGATAAGGAGTGAGGGGAGAGAAGAAAAGTCCATTAACAACTTTATAGGCTTCTATTTTTCACAGCAGTACTGCTCAGTAGTCTACAGGTTTGCACTCACTTTACATCTGGCTGTGGCCCATAGCTTCTGTAGCACATACATAACTGTTAAACTGTCAAGCTGGAATGGTATGGGGCAAGGGGTGAGTACTCTGGGTACATGACTGGAGAGGAATTGTATATGTCAGAGTTACATATATAACTAACAAGGTGTAGCCTGCACTGATGTTGCATGAGTGTGCTACTGGCATTCTTCAACTAGATTCATATCTGTGTCCAAGGTTATTGGCAACAGTGATCACCAGCCGTGATAGCATGACAATTGCAGACATGTATCAGGAAGAGTGCATGGTGTATGAACCTATCCTGCTGTCTTTTGCAAGCATGGGGTTGGACATTGGAACATTTGGTCACAAAGTTTATTAGTATACCCATCATACAGCTACTACAATCATTTCTTTACCTGTAAAACCCATGGAGAAAATATCTGTTAATGCTATCTGACTATTTGTACACATATTCAGATTACGTGTCTGTAAATATTCACACATCTTAGTTCCACTCCCTGGATTCAAACTGTGGTCTGTGTGTGCAAAAATGAAAAACATCTTTATTTCTCAACACACTGAGCTACTGGGGAACCATTGTTTCTTGCTTGACTGATTTCTGCCAAATAATCACTTGGTTAGACAGTCTGACCTTGTAATCAAAGTGGAGTGTCACTAAAGGCTGTAGTAACAGTTGAACATACATGCCTGACAGTTCTTGTACTGTGCATTAATCCTTTGGAAAGTAGGTGTACACATTTAACCAATAGTAGAAGTGAATATGTGGGATCTGAACAGAGAATAGCAGGGAGCTGGGTTGCATACCCAACCCGTATACATTTGGACATCATATATTTTCAGTCCCCACCTATTACGCTCTCATACTTGCCTGCATCAGCATACCCACATTCAGGACTACATTGATCTGAAATGCAAAGGTTAACACAAGGCAATGCTGCAGGGGACACACTTTAATCCATTACACATTACTAATCAAGGTTCAGATGTTAGTCCAGGACATATTTCATATTTCATTTATATCTTCTTTTACACATTCTATTTCTTCAACAACAAACCAGATTAAACACAGCAGTTTGTGGTATAAATCTTTTTTTGAGTAGCATAACACAGTGCATTCTTACAGTTGATATTCTACAGTCAGTACTACTGCATATCCTATAGATCACTATTGGTCTGACAAACTTTTTTTACTTATTCAGTACACTCAGAACACACTATACCTACTGGCAGTAAACAATGTATTCCTTCTTATTTATTACACTATATACTGCAAGATAAATCTGTACTCACCAGACTCTCTTCATAACCTCACCAATCTGTCAGCATGGCCCTCAAGATTGCTAGCTCTCCCTTCTACAGCTGTAGGGGGAAAAACATTTTAAGCATACATGTCTATTATATACTCAGGCTAGATTTTGGTACTGATATGGGTGAGATGCTTACTCTCTACGAGTGCATCCCCATCTCAAGCTTATTGGATCCATTGTGCCAAGAACACCTCCTTCCTATACTTTAGGTTGGCATAATGATGCCGTACCTGTTCACCAGTTCGGGTGATTCCAGTAGCACTGGTGAGATGATGTGCCAGATGGTCCCAGGTGTCTTCTTTGTACTGTGAGCTCTGGTACTGGCCCTGCAGCAGTCTGTGGTCATGGTCTTTAATAAGGATCCCCGCCATTACCCTGGACTCCAAGATGCCTCAGCACTGCGCTCAAAACTGCGCTCCCTCTCCAACGCCAGACATAGATCCTGCAGAGATCAAACTACAACAGGTTCTGGCTGTATTCCCACCTATGTGGTTTAAATAAGGCCATATTCCTTCCCTTTGCCATCATTGGACCATTTTTGAAAATGCTCACCAAAGCTCAGCATGTGCAAGCCCACTAAGCTGAGTTGAGCAGTGCTTAAAGGGGAAATGATGAGCAGTGCTTAGCAGTGTGCAAATCTGCTCTGCTAGGCTGAATACTGCTTAGAATGAGACTTCTAAGCAATGCTCATACCGGCTAAGCAAAGCTAAGCACTGCTAAGCATTGCTCAGTTCTCATTTTAAAAATATTTCAGAATTGCAAATTAATTAATCATTACTGACATATTATTAAGTGTATATCTTTTAATTTATATGATGTCCCCATATGTGCTTTTATTACAATACCTTGGGGTGTGACTATATTGTATGGAACACTTGTGTTTACATGGGCGATTTCACATGTTATATCCACTGACACTTCAATTTTGGACCAAATACACTACCCTGGTTAACAAATATCAATTACTACATCATTTAAGAAAAAAAAAAGATTTTGACAGTGCTTTCCCATGTAGAAATGAAGGGCCTCTCTTGTTACTCGAACCGTGAACTGCTGCATGCAAAGCCAGAACTCTAACTACTACACTATCTCACCATTGAGGATTTCAGCTATACATTTGTATTTAGCTCCTATGAGATGTTTAAGCAATGCTGAGCAAAGCGCTGTGACACACAAACCCACTCAGCTATGCTTAAACTTCACTTATAAAGGAAAAAAAAATAAATGGAATAGAACCACTTTAATTATGTATATTAATACTAATGCTGATTCATATTTGGTAATGTACTACGTGTCATTCTATCAACTTTCTAAGTCTGTATGTGCAATATGTTTTAGAATTGCCCTATTTTGCACCTTTGTCTCACGTTTATTTCATGGCTTTATCCAGATTTCTTGGTGGAAGAGGTTGAGGTGTGTGCATACATCTCAACTGTCTAGATTTTCACAGAATAACCAGATGCTTGGCTCATATTTTTTTTTGTTCCTCATAACATTCACGGTTTTCTGCAAATCAGTGGGATGATATCAGGATTGAAGTCACTAAATAAGGGTATATATTTGAGTTTCAGACTTCTAATCCTTCAGAAAATGTATGTTGAAACAAACCCTGTTCCTCTATCATATTTCTAAGTTTATGAGAGTTCTACTTAAAATATGTCCCTAATTTTGGACCTTTGTCCCCCAATTTGTTGCCCTTTGTCCAGAGTTTGGGCACTAAGAGGTTTACAGGTATGGCTGTGTGTTTGAGGATACACTTGTCCTGTAAAGTGCTGTACGGCACTTTGACAATGCAAGGAGAAATGTTACAGTTCCTGTCACACACACCCTGCATTACTTACCCTTCACATTCCAGTTTTCAGTGTACAAAGACACTGAAAGCATTGTAAAGTCCCTTACGGCAGTTTGACAATACAGGGGGTGTGTGACAGTTCCTGTCATACACTCCCTGCATTGCTTCCCATTCACCCTCCAGCATTCAGTGACCAAAGACACTGAAAGCATTGTAAAGTGCCATATGGCACTTTCACAATGCGGGGGGGGGGGGGGTGAAAGTACCTTCCACACCCCCCCTGCATTTATTTCAAGTCCTACTACATATTTCAGTGTCTGTGGACACTGTTTTACTGTTATTAGTTGCTTTCAGTTTCCGTGCACACTGAAAGCATTTAAAAAGTGCCATACAGCCTTTTGAGTGTGCAGGGGGCATGTTGGATCTGTGAGCACTACTGCAACATGCCCCCTGCACTCATTATGTGTTCGTGTCCACAGATCCATCTCAGTAGGTTGCCTTCATTAATATGAAAGGCGCACTGATGAGAAGGGTATGCGGACGTGAACACCATTCACTTCATGTAGGAATAACACTATTCAGACAAGGAGTTTATTGAATCCTGGGAATTATGTACTTTCAGAATACCAAATAAAATACCCATCATAGATTAGGGACATATAAAAATTGTATTGTTGCTTCTTCATATAGCCCTGCTCAATCAATTCCAATAATGTATTGTCCAAAATTGTATATGCATTAGTAATACTAAACAATTGTACTTTACTATAACCCTCAGCATCACTAAACAATTGCAGCTTGTTAATTATCAAACCATCACCTTTGCCAACTTTCTTGAAATGAAGACATATGTTATAACCCATACAGAGCTTTCCTTTCAGGACATGTTATTTTTTTATCCTTTGTTAACCTAATTAATCCCATTAGGCTTGTAGCCTCTGTTGATGTGGTATTTATATTCCTAGGGGAAATTTGGCCAGAGCATTAGAGAACTTCCCCTTTCCATTTTGTGAGTGAGCATATATATATATATATATATATATATATATATATATATATATATATATCCCACCATAATTGCAACTAGAAACAGAGGTGCACACCATCATCCTGGAAGATGGAGGAGTGAAAGAGGATGTTGTTGTGGATGTGGTCGGTTCTAATGTGTTGTTTCAATAGCAATTATTCACTTCCATGTTGTCAAGCCAAGGAGGAAATAGAAAATACACATGATGCAATAATAATTACAACCTTCCAGTTGAGATAGTTGCAGGGTGGATTACTATGTGGCATAATGGCAGTTAAGGAACAAGAAGAACATAATGTGGCTTCCTGAGTTGACCTTATTGACAAAATTCAGAATGCTGGGGAGATGCAGAACATCAACATACATAATTTTGTTTTCCAGCCATGATAGAATGCTTTATATTGACTGCACACATATTTTTTTTCAAACTGAGGAGACACCATTTATAGACAGCAGAAAATATATACCTGATGTTTTTGATAATAAGAATAATTTGTCTTCTGTGAAATCTTATGCTAGTGTTGTAGTACAACTAATTAAGAGTAAGAAAGGTAAATGTGTTGTCCAAAAACAAAATCATTTTGTAAGAATTAATTCAAAGAAATACAAGGCTTTTGACAGATATGATTTATGGGCTAATTATCCAATCACTTGGCATTTATGGGGGTAAGGAATCATTTAGGAATATGAGTTTTGAGAGTGAAGAAATTTCATTGAAGTTTATGAACAAGTTTAAAGAAAAGATGCTTTTATTCTCATGGAATAATTTTGTATTGACTCAACAAACTAATATAACCAGGAAAAGACTTATAATTCAATTTTGAAGTGCTGTTCCATAGGATGATTTAAAAAATGCCTATGGGACATTTGTGACAGTCTTTTTGGCATTAAAACAATTAAAGACAATATAGGTTTATGGACTGGTTGTTGAGAAAGTTGATGGAAAAATGCAACATATTTCTGGAATTACTATTGTGCACAGAGCAAGGAGATTTTTTTTAAATCCAAAATATGTATTTTTTATGGGAGAGGCAGTCATTTTATAGAGAATTACCCAAAACAGCACCATGTATAGTGTGGGAAAAGGGAACCTTTAACTAAAAATTACACAATGGCAAGTTATATATGTAATAAGATGGGACATTTTGAATGGATTGTAATGATGTACACAATTTTTAAAGAAAAGGATGTTTATAAAAGTGATGTGATAGAGAATACTGACAATGAAAATTAAGTTAGGAATGTTATTGATGAGGGTGAACAGGAAAATGTTTCTGATCAAAATGTGATAGTAGATGATAAAGCTGATACAGCTTTACATTTATTACAATCAATCAGCTAAAATAATGATTAATGTGATAATAGAGAGGAAGGAAATGGGTAGTTGTTAAAGGTAAAACATCTGTTGTAGACAAAGAAAAATAAAACAGAAATATAAAAATATGTTGTCAAAAGAAAAAAGAAAAAAAATGATAATTTATGAGTTCTTTCCCTAAGTGTTCTTAGTAAGGTTAATACTATTAAAATACATTTAGTTAGTGTGAGCTTAAGACTGAATATATTATATGTTTACAACATGCTCAACAAGTTCCAAATATGGATAAGGACCAAATTTAGTTATTACAGGGAAATATGGGGAAATAATGTTATATGGAATCTGGGAGCTGAGAGATGTATGGCTATATCAATTTTATTTAAATCTTATCAATTGCTGATCTTAGATCACATTATTGTTCAAACTCGGTGGGTATCTGTGTTGAATATCTGATACAAGGACAAACCTTTTAGACTAATTGTGATTTATGCATTCATAGACATGAAAGAGAGAGAGAGAGAACTTTCTGAGTCTTTAAAACCTTATGTGATGGTGAACATGCATATTGAATTTTAGGAGATTTTAATTGTAATGTTAGAAAACATACCGGGAAAATATATTGAGATATTAAGAAATTGAGAGAATTGATACAGTTAAGTAAGTTATGTTTAGGTACTTATATGGAATCCCCTATATAAGATTTAATGCAAAAACAGATACAGATTTTATTATGTAGCCTGATACATTCTGAGATGTAGCTGTCAGAGAGTTTAAACCTATTTATACAGATCATGAAGGCATGTTGGGTGTTATAGGAACTAATACATGTGTGATTAAGCAGGGTAAAGGTTTACAAAGGGTTGTATGCTATTGAATGTTATTACTTTGCAGAAGGCTTTTGAAAGTGACACTTTGGAAAGAACATGGAACAATGGATTTTGTGTATGATGATTGAAGTACTTGGTGAATTGGGTATAACCTGGAAATTAAGAACGCATGTTGTGAAATGAAAAAGGGATATTATAGAAAAGAAAAGCTAAAGTATGGGCAATTAATAAATAACATGATGTTGAGTAATGGTACCTTTAATTAAACATATGCAAAAAAAGGACAATAAATTATATGAGGCAAACAAGTATATATTGCATATTTTATTGCAAGAACAAGACTAGTCAGTTCAAAGTACAAAATAAGGTATTTGCCTTTATAGGTAAGACTGTGAAAAACAAAACATGCTTATTGATGGTTTAAGACTTAAATATGGGAAGATGATAACTCAATTGTGTATACAGTATAACAAGAAATGATAAACATTTTAAATAATATTTGTAAAGAAGATAGGATGCATGTTTCAAAAAATTTGAATGTTGAACATTTAATGAACTCCAGGGCCAGAAGGCTTAGTTTATTCCTAATATAAAGGTTTAGAAGATGATAATTATAAGCTATTAACTAACATATTTAATGAATGGAAAGAGACAGGGTTGCATACAGATAATTAATGAATGTTGACTATAAATTATTTATGAAAATTATACATGTACATTTAGGAAAAAACTTACAAAAAGTATGGAATTCGGGTATATATGGCATAGAAAATAAGGGCGCTAAAGAAATGCTGATGATTGTTAAAGAGATAGTATCCCCCAGATTTACTAAACTTCCATGCAAGACTAGTCTAGTCCTGCATGGAAGCGGCTGCTTAGGAGCAGGATGGAAGCGCACCGTGCATAGTAATGAAGGCATGCCGCCCGGGCTCCAAGGGTTACACGCACTGTGTACGAGTGCAGGTGGCATGTCTGAGAGCAGAGCTCTCAGAATAAATACGCCCCAGCAATGTTGAACAGCAGAAAGTGGAAATAAATGAGCAAGACCACTCATAGGTGTCCACATATCCACACCAACTGTCTCCCATATGTACAACAACAACAGGACATAAAAATCAAAAAAAGAAACCCCTGTATTGTTGTCTAAAACTCCTAGTGCAGCTAACCATAGCTGCACGGGTGTGCCTATTGCTTAGCTACGGTGAAAGCAGCCTAAAAGGCTGAAAAGGATAACAAGGGCGACATATGCAAATGAAGCATCCCAGCAATAGTGCAGTGGGCAGAGCGTTCGCATAACGAGCAGGCATTCCCTGTTCGAGTCCCAGTGCAGCACAGTCTAATTTGCATGGCAAAGCATAGTATAAGCAATATTTGTATTGCAAAACCCACTAGATAACGTACATTTTTGTGAACTGGAGTACTGGAGGAAATGCACATGTGAAGAGTCAGTATCATAATGAATAAGGAAGCAGTAAGCAGTGTAAGCACAGATAAGCAGTAGTAAGCTTATGTAAGCACTAGTAAGCATGTGCAAGTGCATTTGCATGATGGTAAGCACTGCCGACACAGATTAAGCAAAGGAGAAGCTAACTGGGTGTAAGAAACTGTGACCAGAAGTCAGCAGTGCTTACCTCCGCGCAAACCCACTTACAGCCACTTTAAATTGCCTTAAGAATACCGTATCCAACAGCAGGTGTTCTGCCCAGCAACAAAACAAACAGTGTCTGTAAGGCTGGAACCCAGGACCATGCACACCATACACAAAATGATTTACTACTAAGTCATGCCAGCTATGCATAAATCATATGTTGTCAGAAACATAACTTCAGTCCAATCATACAACAGTACAGAGAATGTATAGCCACATCTAGATGGATGTGTGTGTGCAAATATATTACTATCTAAATGGATACAACATATCTATAGATGTAGTCACACACATATATATATATATATATATATATATATATATATATATATATATATATATATATATAAATATCCAGGAATATATATATATATATATATATATATATATATATATATATATATATATACATATATACAAATATATGAACATATATACATGCAAATGCCGACATCTACACATATATATGTCAACACCTATATATATATATGTATATATATATATATATATATATATATATATATATACATATATACAAATATATGAACATATATAATGCAAATGCCGACATCTACACATATATATGTCAACACCTATATGTCCACATATACACAGCAAGTTACATATATGTACGCAGATATATATATCTCCATAGGTATATACGGACATAGTTAGAAATATGTAAGCAAATATATACATCCATAGAGGTATATATGGCCAGGCATGTGTAGATAGCAATGGTATATTAAGAGAAACATATATGTCCACATGCACTGTTAATGGTCTTGAGAAGCCCCAAACAATATACGTCTCATACAAATTGGCATACCCCCCCCCAGCCAAACACGTCCGCCCTGCAATACACTACCAAGATCATTGTATTGTACATGTGTCATTTAAATAGGGATTTAAAGTAGCCCTCTGTTATGTTTCACATGTTGACATCACATCCCCCCTCCCCCACCCACTAGGTGGGATGACCAGTACAGGCCCACCCAACCCAGGCCATCCTCGACCCATACATTCATTACACACAGTTCCACTCCCCCTCCACCTGCTGCACACACACACAGACATCATCACTACCCTGGTTACCGGCCCGTAGCTACCACACCATCACACATTGCACTCCCTCCACTCCCCCCCCCCTTGGGACCCATCCAGTATGTTGTCCCGACCCAAGTGTCCTAGGTCAGGCACATGCTGTAGTCCATACACATAGCCATGGGTACCTTTGTAACTCTGGGATTAGGCAAAAGTTGAATACCTAATGTTTGGGTTGTCCCGCATGGGACAAATGTTACCCTGGTACTAACACTAGATTTCACGTGTGACTCTGATTACACTAACAGATTTAGTTGTAGGTATAGCAAAACATACGTGGCACACAAGGTTGGCCGTTATGCACACGAAACACAGTATCCAGCAATACGAGTCTACATTACAGGGTATGTAGCTAAATATGTAGAGGTATGTGTGTGTGTATATATCCATAACTAAATAGATATATACCTCTCCCTCTCTGTAGTACAAATGTATACATACATAGACAGACATATATATAAATACCCACATATAGATATATGCATATGTAGAGACCCATACATCCACATGCCGTTAGATATATATACAGCAATATATATATATATATATATATATATATATATATATATATATATATATATATATATATATATATATATATATATATATATATATATATATATATATATATATATATATATATATATATATATATATATATACATATATTTATACATATATATATATATGTAGATATATATATATATATATATATATATATATATATATATATAGATATATATATATATATATATATATATATATATATATATATATATAAAATATATATGTGTGTGTGTGTGTGTGTGTATATATACACAGATATATAGCTATGATATGATACAGCACTTAGGAATGACATGTTCATAGGCCATGCCAATGGGGGTGAGGGGCCTAATCAACAAACGTGTAACACGTAGCATTACCCCCTCCAAGCCAGACAGGGGAAACATACAAACAAACACACAAACAATGCAAACAATCCACTGCTCCCCAAACCACAAACAGGATACAGCCAGTGGGGGGAACACTGTGGACCCACCAAGTCTAATCCTGCAACAGAGACAGGAGCATCCCTTGTGGGACACCCCAAAAATTGTTAATCGGAGTCAGTCCCTGTAACGATTTATCAAGGCAGGCTGTGTATGTACTTGGACCACAAGGTTGGGCAAGCCTGATGACCCATGGATCGAGACAACATATGAGATGGGTCCTGAGAAGTGGAGAGTGGGCAGTGTGTAGTGGTGTGGTTAGACCTGACCTGCACCCACAGTAAGGATGAGTGCTGTAGAGGAGGGACAGGTCTGGGAACTATGGGTATGCAATTGTAGGCCGAGGCATGCAGGTGTTGGCTGGAGGGGTTATATTCGGACCACCCTGGGGATGTAAGCAATAGTGCAAATTGGGCAGAGCTGCCGCCTAACAAGCAGCCATTCCCAGTACAGGTCCACTGCAGCACTGTCTATTTTACATGGCAAAGTATGGTATAACCATATGTGTTGTTGCAAAACCCACTACATAACACCAAAGAACACATGGTCACAACACCCCACTGTAGGCATGTAAGCCGATCTAATTGGCATCACATTAGTATTGTAGTCCACACCCTCACCCAGGGCTGTGAGTGTCCAACATAACCTCCAAATGCAGTGTATATGCACAGCTGTTGCAGTAGAAGACATGGCCAGCTGTGTGTATGTATATGTGTGGTATTTATATGTATATATATATATATATATATATATATATATATATATATATATATGTACATATATATCCCCATATATGTATGTGGATATGTATATGGCCATATATGTATGTGGATATGTATATGTGCATATATCTACATAGATATGTGGATATATGTGCACACATATCTGTTTACCATATGTCCAGAACATGGAGTAGAGTCCTACCTCAGTACTAATAGTCCCGACACCGTAGTGCAAGGGGATATCATGGATGTATTGCGGGTATATATGTAGACTGTAGCCACTGTCATAGGGGTGTCTTAACAGATATGTTGGGTGTGGGAGGCCGCATCTGCTGTAGACATGTGCACCATTACCTATGGATAGATATCCTAGGGGCAGCATAGTATGGACCCACTGCTAGCACAGTAATGATGCTGCAGACTACAGCAAGGATATAACCACTATATGTGGACATTGTGGCACTCTGTGGTCAGTCCATAAGTGTACACATGTCCCCTTCATGTGAGACATGTGGACCATGCCTCCCAATGTGGATATTACTAGCCATGTACATGGGTATATCGCGACAATGCTGGGGTACATATGCCCACACAGTGTATGCACGAACACACGCCAGTCTGTCCAGACACATAATACCTGGTGTTACTGAGTTCACATGGCCACATACTACCCAGTAGAGAATGACATACATATGTACATCATACCACAGCTTTGTCAGAAATATTCAACAGTTATGCTGGCCTGGCAGCAGTATGTCCTGCAAATAACTGGACATAACAGCACACTAGGTATTTACAGTAAGATGTTAGGCATGTCATAAAGCACTAGGCAAACTGCAGGCAGACTGCCACAACTCTGGAATACATATTGTATGGGGAAATACACATGTACCTGCGATTATAGTGGGCTCGACATGCAGGTCACAGCACAGCATAGCAGAAACCTGTGAGAAAATGCATACCCACATCCAATGGCAATGCAGCCACAGCCACATATGATACACAAGCTTAACAATGGAGTGGCATGTAACATCAGATAGAATAGGACGGAGAACAATGGCATCTACCACAGTCTGTACAGAGCCCATGTGTCGTACATGCAATACACATACAGTCGTCAATCATCCTAACCCAGGGGTCTGCAACCTGTGGATCTGGAGCCACATGTGTCTCTTCAGCCCTGCAGTAGTGGGTACTTGTACCTCTGAGAATTAATGGACACACTACCACACAACACACACACACACACACACACACACACACACACACACACACACACACACACACACACACACACACACACACACACACACACACGCACACATATGCACACACACACACACACACACACACACACACACACACACACACGCACGTGCACACACACACACACACACACACACACACACACACACACACACACACACACACACACACACACACAGACACACACACACTCACAGACCCAGCCATCCGTACACAGGAACACAGGTATGGACATATGTTAGGTATTGTTTTTATACACTTAGTTATGTTATATGTAGTATAACTATATATGGAACTGTATATGCTCTGCTATCTTCATTGTAAGAGTCAGATAGCTGCTGTGCTCCGCAATGACATTACTTATGTGGGTGAGGGGTCAGGAATGGCTCTTTGGAAAGTGAAGGCCGCAGACCCCTGCCATACGTACACTGACCATAGTACTGTACACACATACATAGAATGTCCAGGTAATGTCATCAGACACAGCCCCTACTACACACAACATGTCCAGTAGTCTGTTATCTGACTGGCTGGTTATCAGGTATGCTGTCAAAAACTAATAGTCTACAGACGATATGCACCATATATATGTGGGCTGCATTTGCACAGCACATGTGTGCACCTCTGCAGTCTCGAGGTCAATGTATGTAGCAGTGTGCTATGCCCCTGTAAGGCAGTGTATGGGGGGTATGCATCATAAGTATCCCAGGGTGTTACAACATGGGAGGACCACCAGTAGTAAGCTGCCTTACGGTATGCAGATGTACATTACAATAAATTTCACCTTGTGAACATTTCTGGCCTACTGCTGACTGCCATCAGTGTGATTGTGATGATTACAGTTATGCATTGTTATGTGACAGGTACCACCTATAGTGTTAACCTAGGTCTTTTCACCCTAGGGATTGCATGCAGAGTGTATTTAGAGGCCACTGGGCTATACATCTGCATGACATACTGTGGATAGTTTGTTATGCTGTGGCCACGTCAGTCTTTTCTGTTGGATTACCTGAAGGCCTTGGCATGGACACCAACAGATGTGATGCTTTCTGACTACTGTCCTAAAGGATATGTTTGAGTGTTGCATTACTTTGTTTGTATATCTGTAAAAGCATAATCAGCTATATGACATGGCATATACAACTGTAATAGTGCACACCTGAACCTTTCCTATGTATACCAACCTGTGTGTTGTGTTACATACATTGACTTCTCTGTGGATATATGTGTCAGGAAACACTAGTCTGTGGTATGGGTGACTCATACAATGCCCATTGGATGAGGTTGCAACTGTTGGGATACTGGCTGTTCACTGTGGTGTGCACCCTCTGATTATGTATCTTCATAGATATCCCCCTGTGTGTGTCTGTGTAGTTACATATATATCTATACATATGTATATATGAGTATCTGCATACATGTATCTGAGTATAGGTAGCATAGGACCGTTCATTGCTTACACATTGTACATTCACTATGGTAGCCAGACTGTACTGCATGATATGTTATCAATACCTGCCTGACATAATACAGGTGGGATGGCTTACTGTTAACATCTTGTGGGCATGTATTGTCAGGCCCTGGTTATGGCATTTGCAACAGTCGGTATTGTATTGCAGGGGGGGATATCAATACATGTCAGACATATGCTGCTTGAGCCCCCTCACCCCCATTAACGGTGCCTGTCCTCTATGATATCTATAGATATATATCTGTATACACACACACACACACATATATATATATATATATATATATATATATATATATATATATATATATATATATTGCTGTATATATATATATATTGCTGTATATATATATATATATATATATATATATATATATATATATATATATATATATATATCTTGACATATATATGTAGACAGATTTGTATAGCTGTATGCATGGCCACAGTGAGGTATATATATATATATATATATATATATATATATATATGTATATATATATATATATATATATATATATATGTATATATATATATATATATATATATATATATATATATATATTTATATGTACACACACACATACATCTAGATGTTAAAGTACATTTACTGAACTGTTGAATGATCGCGCTGGATGACATGTTTCTGGAGCCATCAGATGTATGTATATCTGTCATGGCTTAGTGGTAATTTACATTGTCATTGGTGTGTAGAGTTCTATCCTTGCAGACACTGTTTAATTTGTTGCTGGGCAGAACACGGGCCGTTGGGTACAGAGTGCTTATGACAATTTAAAGCAGTTCTAAGTGGGTGTGCGCAGGTTTGCGTGGAGCTAAGCACTGCTAACTTCCGGTTACAGTGTCATACACTTAGTTGTTGTCTGTATTGCTTAACCCGTGTAGACAGTGCTTACCCCCATGCAAACCTGCATACAATTGCTCAAAAGTGCCTTAATCACACTGTATTCAATGGGCCATGTTCTGCCCAGCAACAAAATAAACAGCCCCTGCAGGACTCGAATCGAGGACAATGCACACCATAGCCAAGGTGATGTACCACTAAGCCATGCAAGATACAAATACATCCGATGTATTCAGAAATATATCATCCAGTCCAGTCATGCAACAGTACAGAGAATGTATACCAACATCTAGATGTATGTCTGTGTACATATATTAATATCTAAACAGATACAACATATCTATATGTGTTGAAATATATATTTCTGAAACTATATACATATATATCAATATATATGAACATATATGCATGCAAATGCCTACATCAACACATATATGTGTCTACACCTATATGTCTACATATACACAGCGTGTTACATATGTGTACGCAGATATACATATATGTAGGTATATACAGACATATATATATATATATATATATATATATATATATATATATATATATATATATAGATATAGATATTTATACAGGTATATATGGCCATACATCTGTAGATAGCAATGGCAGATTAACAAATGACACATATATCCTTATGCACCGTTAATGGGGTTGAGAGACCCCACACATTATATGTCTTGTACGAATAGGCAACCCTGCCAGTCAAACACGTCTGCTCTGCAATACACTACCAAGTGTTGCAGATCACATAACCAGGACCTGATACAACATGGGCACATGATGTTACCAGTACTACAGTCCACCTGTATGATGTAATGCTGGTATTGGTAACATATCATGCAGTACAGTCTGCCTCCCATAGCAAATGTAATATGTGGAAGCCATCAACATCCCCACGATACAGATACACAGACACAGATATGCAGATACAGGTACACACACCCACATATATATAGATATACATGTGACTACACATACACATGCAGTTATGTATACAGTAAGATACATAAGTAGAAGGTGCACACAATATGGAACAGCCACTATGCCTACAGTTAACCTCTGAAAGACTGGACACTGTATGGGCCACCCATACAAATGACAATCATTGCCTGCAACATATACCCACAGAGAAGTCATAGGAAAAACACCACCCACAGGTTTGCAGAGATGGAAACCTGTAATTGTGTACTATTACAGTTCTATATGCCATATCATATAGCTGTTCAGACACTGACAACTATATAAACAGAGTAATGCAACTGTAAACCTGTTACAGTAATATAGTAGTCTGGAAATGTTCACAACTGTTGCTGTCCAGGCCAAGCCCTTCACATTGTACAATAGGGAAGACAAACTGGGCCACAGGATACCAAACAATCAACAGTATGTAATGCAGGTCTATAGTTCAGCAGTCTCTATCTACACACTGTACAAACTCAGTAGGTGGTAAAGACATCATGTGACCACATGGGTTGTAACGGCTACATAACATGGCATAACTGACACCATCAAGAGCACACCGACAAACAGAACAGTTTGCATGGCAGGGGGAAGTAGCCCTGCATTAACCAGATCCATGTCAGTAATGTATATATAGGTGAAGTATATGGTACTGTACATCGAGATACCTTAAGGCAGCTCAGCCCTGATACCCCCACATGTTGTAACAGCCTAGGTCAGTTATGGTGCTCCCCCCTAGACTCAATAATACAGGGCCATATACCACTGTTGCATACACTGGCCTCTAGAGTGCATAAGGACACACATGTATTGTGTAGGTGACGCCCACACATATATGGCCCCAGCCCCACCGTATGTGTGGGGGATACAACAGCAGTGGACTGATGGCAGCAATGGCAGTGTGATATACTCACAGCCCACTACAGAATAACCACTGACAGCATGACATACGTGCAAAGCTTGGTATGTAGGTGATGGACAGAGGCTGGAATACAGGCACATATGTGGACAACTGTTGCCATACATTATGCAAGGTGCTGGTGTTACAGGATAGTCAGTAGCATACCCTTAGTCAGGGAATTGAGGTTAGAAACAGACATGGATGTAGCCATGTACCAATAGCACTCAGCAGTTAAACACACACACTGCCAGTGTAATATCTGACACAGGACCTGTGTGGTGGACAGACAAGACATGATAGACATAGATGTGGCCAGCATGAGGATAGGCCCACAGTTGTGTGCTATGCAGACATACTGTATTCCAAGGTAAACTAGTATGTACACACACACACACACACACACACACACACACACACACACACACACACACACACACACACACACACACACACACACACATATACACTGTAACACCAGTACTATACAAAAGCATAACACTACTCTACTCACAGTCTGTCTTTTTGGAGATCAAATAAATTTATTTAATGTTGTAGAAATAGTGTTAAAGAGTTCATTTGTTACATAATAGCAAGACAAGGTTAAACGAAAAACAGTAGCTTGAGAAATATATTCATTTCTGTTATAGCCACATTAGTAAGGAGTATGACTTTTAGTATGTCCTATCTTTCTAAATCATTTTAATAAGGTTCCATACATTCATGATATTGCTTTGGGGCATGGCTATAATATTTTGGTGAAATGTACTCTCCCAAATATTTAAGGAAGGACTAATTGCTGTACCATTGAGGCTGGGGAGTAAGATAGATTTATAGTTTTAATTTAGAGGCACTATTAATAACTTGTTATGGTTAAATTGGTAGTTGGTAAATTTAGAAAACTAATATGTAGTAAGGATTTCCTTATCTAAGGGTTAGAAAAGTAAATGTTTAAGTCATTTGCATATATAGTTAGTAATCTCTTGCTTTTTTATTTGTACAGTGTTTAAATATGATTTTTGAGCAATTGATTATACAAGGGGTTCAGTGTATAAATTAAAAAGGTAAGGTAAGAGAGAGCATTACACCATTATTTAAGAAAATAGTTTTTGTAATGCAGTTATTTAATATTAATGGTGTAGCAGAATTTTTATAAATTGTTTTTATAGAGTGTATAAAGGAATCAGAGAAAAAAAAATTATAAAGGACCTTTAATGTGATATCAATATTAACCCTGGCAAAACCTTTGGATGCATTAGTAACTGAGGTGAAGGCCTCATTTCTGTTTGAAAATTTTACTGTTTGTAAAGTTTCTAATGTTAAGGTTTGGTCACAAGTTTGTTTTAAATAAAACTTGGTTGATATGGTGAAATAAGTGAGGGGAGGATGGAAGTTATAATTTTTACATGAATGTTTATAAGAGCTATTAGCCTGCTGTTTCATGAATCAGTTGAGTTTAACTTCTGCTTAGGTAATAGAACAGTATTTGATTACTTTAAATGTTCATCTAAAATTCCCTTTAAACAAATTTCCTAAAAGAATGTTGCATTTCTTTACTAATTTTTGTGCAAAACATTTGTAAAATTCCAATTTTAACTTGACTGTAGGTTCATGATAACATTTAAAATTTTTGATGGACTTACTTGAAGGGTTAAAAATTCTTGTGAAGGTGATAAATGTGAGAAATGTATATGACCATGGTACAGTTCCAGCTCATTGTCAGGGTAATTGTTTGTTACATTATTATATAAGTTAAATAACACATTGAGAATTTCTGAGTTATAAGTGTAAGTGTCTGGATTCATTTTGATCTTTGATATTTTTGTCTAGTTTTATTTATTCTAATTATGTTTGCAAGGAATTTAGATAGATTTCTGTGTCTACTCTGCACTTGAAACTAGCATTTTAGTTTCCTGCTTGTTAACCTGTGACATAAAAACATATTTAATTATTTTTAAAGTTGTTTGACTTATTCTTTTACATTCTCACTATAACTGAGAAGTTTTTTTTGTTTTCTAACTGCGTTAGTTAAGTTTTAATTTTATTTTTGCTGGTAGAGCTTTTTGCAATAAGATGTGTTGTTGATTACGATAACTCTTATTTGTGCTATGAGAGATGCCCACTGTATACCAATTTTAATGTTGGTTTTATTAATATGTTGGTGAAAGTCTTATGGTAGTACATTTTTTTCTTCCATGACCTTCTTTTTTCTTGTATTTGGGGGTAAAGAGGCCAGTTAAACATTGTGTTATATTTGTTTATACAAAGATCCCAGTTATGACTTATTGAAATTTTTGAATGCTCTGAAAACTATGTTGGTTCAGTAGCTAAGCTGCTAACTCTACCAGTGATTTGTTTTGATATTAAGAAGAAATCTGTTCTCAACCAGATTTTGAGACATGGTAAGGAAAAATGTGAATTCCTTATTAACAGAGACATTGATTAAAATAGGTTCTTGAAGATCATATTATATGTAGACTAAGGGCTGGATTCAATAAAGTCTACACTAAGTGTACACTATGTGTACACTGTTCTGAGGAACAGATAACAGAGACATAACACACAACTTCTTCCTCCTAATTTTAGTTTTCCTACTGATATTTTTGCTGCTTTAAATATTGACAGGGATTCATGAAGGTTACTACAAAGTGTAGACTACATGTACACTTAGTGTAATCTTTCTGAATAACTAAAAAACACAAAAATGAGATAAGAATCTTATTGAATACATATTGTGTGTATTTAGTATAGGCTTTATTGAATCCTGGGGTAGGTTTTGATGATCTGTCAGAAACTAGATCAACAATGACATTCTAGTCTTCACTGAATATCAGGTAATGTCCTTTATATTCCCCTAAAAAGGGTAAATAGGTTCACATGAGCATAACAGGGTGCATATACGATAAAAAACAAAATAGGCTTGTCTACTGTAATACATTTACATCTAATCAAACACCATCTGCCATTAGGATGTGCTTTACTTTCCAAAATTTGAGGTTGAAATGACATTTTAATTAAAATCACCACTCTAGCACTTCCTATTATTTCCTACAAAAGTTTTACTCATTAAACAGTTTTCATTAATATGCCCCATTGAATAGTTTCCAAATGTGTTTCTTGGATAAAAATGGATTCAGCTTAAGATTTAAAGAAAAAAACAAACGAAACGTCTTATTTTTTCTCTGAAGATTGTAAACCTTTAAGATTCCATGACTTAGTAATCCATTTAATTGTATATTAACAGAGAGGAATAGAGAAAATATTTATATTTATTTTAGTTAATTTAGTGATTGAAACAGTGTAAGATTTGTAGAAAGAAAGACATCACTTATTTCAGAGTTTCACACTTCTGTCCTTCAGTAAATACATGTTAGGGCAAAAGCTGTTGCAAGGTACAGAGGTAAGTATACCTAACATTTCCCATCCCTCTCCCGTCTGTCACAACATGTTGCAGGCATTGCATAATGCTTGAGATCTTCAATATATATATATATGTATATATATATATATATATATATATATATATATATATATATATATATATATATATACCTGTGGCACTAACTTCTCATTTAATCAAGCAAGGTAATGTAAGGGTAAAATATCTGAATCCCTTTTCCTCACCCTATTTTTTTACTTCTAAATATTTTAAAGACCAACCCTAGTGTTTGCCTGTAGTGCAGAAGACTAGTATATCCCTTGGAAGTAGGAAAGTGCAAGTTTTGAGGACTGATTTAGTGTCATTAAAGGCATGTTACTTTTCTCTGGTGCTTAGTTGTTCCTTACATCTTCTATTTGAAGTGTATTGGTCATGTTTGGATGCAGCTTTGTTTTACATTAATTTCTGTTCCTGTTATACCACTCATGATAAAGTGGCAAGTGATTTCAGTTTTATTTCTCTTCTAACAATTATAGTGTGGTGTTTGACTTTTTACGTGTACTGAGCAAAGATTTGCACACAACTACAATGGACTGTGGTTAATTAAAACAACTTACCTCTTTAGAGAAGCTACAGCTTATTTATATTGAGGTTTCACTATTACATCATCATGTGCTAATTTTCAATGTGAGATGCTCCATCTGCAAAAACCATTTGAGAACTTTACTGTCAAGGAAGAAAGAATCTATTACTGAAGCATGTAACATCAAAATACAGTAGTTTACAAATTAATTTAGGATGCTGTCATGGCTGGGATTTTGAACTCTGAGAAAATGTTTCAGGAGGCTGTCCTTACCCACAAAATTAAATGCAAAAACAACATACTTTTTTGCTTCAAAATCTGTCATTCTATATAGTTAGGAGGTTATATCCAATGCCAAAGATGTGTTATTTTACACTTGTTTTAGAACATGACCACTAGAAGTTAAGTATGTGCCTTCAAGGTAAAACATATTGCATATCCCTAGTGTCTAGAGTTCCCCCTCATACTGATTCCTCTATTTACATAATACCAAGGCATGAGAATTAAACGTTATTCCTTGAGGCTAGTGGTTCACCCTCCTCAATGTTGCAGACACCACTTATTACTCTAGTGATGTTGTGTGGAAGCATGGCAGCCATCCCAACCCATACACACACACACACACACACACACACACACACACACACACACACACACACACACACACACACACACACACACCAGCCCCCTGCCATCTAAACTGCACTCACACACAGTTATCTATTCACCATTACACACACACATGCACACCTGCCTAAGCCTAAGGTGCTCTACCACTAATCCAGGCAGAGACATACTCACACATACACTCCAGACATGCAGGCCTTCACAAGCAATCACACACACACACGCACACAAGCACACATGCACACACGTACACACACGCAGACATACACACACACACGCACGCGGGCGCACGCACATACACACACATGCACACACACACACACACACACACACACACACACACACACACACACACACACACACACACACACACACACACACACACACACACACACATCTCCTACACCTATCTTACCATTAAACTCATCAGCACTTTACAGTGATGGATGAACATGTCCTTTTGACTTGGAAGGAATGTCTGTGCTAATATACATGGTTGAGTAATTCTTTTCATCCTTCAGAGTGTAGATATCTTCCCAGAAGCAGTTCTAGAAGAGAAAACATGGCTAGTTAATATGTTTCTCTTCCTCAAACTGCCTCATTAGCATGTAGCACAACTCTGCAGGCAGCCTAACATGCTGTTACATATTTTTCTGCAGGCACACCATGTTAAGCTTGTCTTGGAAAACAAAAAGGTTACCTCAAGGTGTACATATTCGGACAGGTTACATAAAGTTCATGGAAGCCATTTGCAGACAACACAGCATACTGAAGGAAGGCTTTCGCACACCTGGTGTGGGCACAATTCCAGAAGACCCGTTGAAGGTAGACCATGTACCTAAGTATTCATTGTAGGATAATTAGGGATTTTGCACATGCCAAACTGATTCTAAAATACATTGTGTGCACACAATGCAACTCAAATGCAACAGCCATGCTGACTCTGTTTCTGAAATCCTCAGTGCATACTTTCCTGACCTCAAGGAATTTGTGTGAACTACAGATTATGGCAAAATCCATAGCAAAACATCAAAAATATTTAAAAATGCTACCTGCTATTAATATATTGCAACAGGCTGCAGTGATGCAAGCCAAAAATGAGGCTGTGGCTGTGCTTCCTACAAGGCAGCCAGACAGAGTCAGAGCATGACTGCAACTAACTAGTTGTCAGAACAGCAAATAATCAACAGATACCACCTAGACAGACAACTGGTGCAGGCTCTCTGCAACATGTGTGCCCTGCACATGTGTGAGAAGACACTGTGAGGAAACCCCATTGCCTTGAAACCAAAGTGTCTCTCATCCTGAGTGCAAGTGCATCTAGGACAATCCAGAGAAACATGGGGGATGCTGTGGGAGTATCACAAATAGCACCCAGTTGTGTATTGGCTAAGTTCCTGGAAGCAATGTACAGCAAGGTGGGTGACTACATACACTTTCCATCCACCCCCATGGAGCAGAGAACCATAATGCACAAGTTCTACAACACTGCAAACTTCCCACATGTACTTGGTGCAATAGATTGGACACACATACCTATCAAGATACCAGTACATCCTGAAGCTGATTGATACATAAACAGAAATGGATGGCCATGCATCAGCTGCCAAGTTGTGTGTGCAGCAGATGGCAGCATAACAAACATCATGGTAGCACACCATGGAATTGTCCATGATGCTGCCATTTGGAGGTAAAGAGGACTAAGGAAAGCATTCCAGCAAGGTGAAATACCTGAGGGACTGCTACTGGTTAAGTACAGAAACACAACTAGGATGCAAGTTAAGGATACCTCTCACAACAATATCTTTTCTGACCAAAAGTGTTTTTATTCCCCACAACAGATGACTGCAATAATCCACTTGCGCCTTGGCTAATGACCCTGTACCATAAACCATCAAACCCTGAACAGAAGGCCTACAATAGAGCATATGCAACAATCCGAAGCACCATAAAGTGTGTGTTTAGTATAAAGAAACTGGAGTCAGATGTCTGGACACTTCCAGGGTGCACTGCAATACACAACTGAAAAGACAGCAAAGATGATAACAGTTTGAGCCATGCTGCACAACATGCTAAGCAGAGCACATGGTAGTCTTCCAGCTTCAGGTGTGGATGAACTACCCCTGAACCTACCTATGAACCTATGAACACCAAATGTCCGAAGAGGACATCCCACAGGTATCAGAGGAGAAGCAGGATGACATAGGAGACAGAAGTCACAGGTGTAGGCAATGTAGGGTGCAACCACAAGTGCAGGCCCAGGCAACACGGCAGTGTCTGACCCAAATATTTCAGTAATGACAAGCCACATGTACATGAGTACACAGACTGAACACTGATGTTCAGGTGTTACCACATCACAGCAACACAGATTGCATCTAATAGCAAGTATCCACTAGATGTGCACACTGAACATCATACATAACATAATCATAACATATTCCAACATGAACCTATGCAAATGTATCAAAACAGGAACCATCAACTCAGGGCACAACTGATGTGTATGCATATGCACTCACATTGCTGTATCAGTCTATGGTAAACAATAAGGGACACACATCAGTGCTACAAATACATATCTCTACAATATAATACCATGAAAAAAAGAGAAATCACACAGGACATAATGCAGAAATTTTAATTTCAGAAGACACATATCAGAGTACAGTGGTATTTCAATTATATGAGCCATCTCTGTGTACTACACTGTTGGACACACTCTAACACAGTCTAGAGTGAGCTTGCTTATATCTCACACCATGGTCCACTGTGCTTCAAATATGCACGGACACATCTTGCCCTAGCTGCTCCACAAAGGAGATGGATGGGGCTACAACACCATGTTGAGATAAAGGAACATGACTGTGAGTTGAAGGTCTTGTGACTGGTGGGACCACAGCAGATGGGCCAGCAGTTGAACTCTGTGTAGATTGGACCACAAACAGTTATTCTCAATGGTCAATGGTGGTTCAGTGGGCAGGTGGCCTGCCTTTCATAGGTTGCAATCCACTGATCTTAGTCAGGGAACACAGAATCCTGCTGGTAGTATGACACTGCTGCAGTACCAGTGTTTCCACTGACCATTCCACAGCTAACAGACTCTCATTCTGAATGGCCAATGCAGCAACAGTTTCACCGTGTCTGCACCCTTGTCCTTCAAGTATGACTTGTAGCTGGTGTGCCACACAATCTGTGGCATGGGCAAGTGCAAGGATGTCTGAATGATGCTAAAGCTGTGACCATTAATTTGCCTGCAGCAGGAGGCAGACACCCTCTAACATCTGGCCATGCACAACATCTGCTCACCTATGTCTACTGTGGCACCCTGTTCCTGATTGTTGTGTGGAACTGCCAGCAGCAGTGCTGTCAGCTGTGGTGTGCTGGTTAATGGCCTCAACATGGTATGTTGTGAATGGTAATGAATCACTCAGATACTCTTTGAATTTCTACAAATATGGCCATAATCCATAACACTCTGAAAACATCAGTTTTCTCATAACATAGTTTGTATAGCAGTACCTCTTTGTTTAAACATGACCTGTGCTGACTGTTAGCTTGGCCTGTAAAGCAACAAACCAACCTGTCTACATTTTAGCATGCTGCGGGTGCCAATCCATATAGGGGGAACATATATCTATACCTGGTACCTTGATGAAATTCACCCACAGCATTTTTGGAAGAACCATATTGCATTACTTTATATTAATGTTTATGATGTGCTTGGTAATGACTCATTGAGTTAGTCTTCAATTTTTTATGAATATGGTTGTAATCCATAACACTCTGATAACATTAGCTTTCTAATAACAGGGTTTTAGCATACCATTTGTTTGTTTAAGAGAGGAACATGCTGGCTGGTAGCTCTAATTGTAAGGAAACAAGCCACCACGTCTACATATTGGCATGTTGTGTGTTCAAATCCAGAGAGGGGACACATATATTGGAAAATCTTATCTTGCTTTACTATAACCATAGCATTTATTTATAGAAGCATATTATACTTATTGATATTAATATATATATATATATATATATATATATATATATATATATATATATATTGAGCATAGTTGCAAATAACTCTGTTATTCATTGAAATCCTACTAACATGTCTGTAATCTGTAATGTTCCATTATCTGTTAACATCAGCTATGTAACTGCAGGAGCAGTAAATCTTTTTAAATCCTGTTATACATCTGATCAGTTCTTTGGTTAATACTGTATAATTTGTAAAAGTGCTATGAAGGTCTGTTTCCTCATGAAATATTAAAGTCAATAGTAGAACATCATCCTCAAATTTTGAGGGATTGGGATAGGCAGACTACAAGTTGCAATGCAGAACATGGAAGATTTATGCATTTTCCTAGTGATGTGCAATAATGGAAGGAATATCATGGTCCTCACACATACCTTACTGTGTCCATTATGTACAGCAATAATATGGTTCTGTTCACAGAAGCTATATGCTACATTAAAGACATGCATCTGGAGCTTTTCTCCACGGGCCTCCATTGAAAAATTGGCTCTTTCCAAGTCAGACTTTCCAAGTAAACAAATGTTAAACAAATAAATAAATAAACATTACACAATCACATTGCCTGAGGAATGTATGTTCACTATTAATGGATGGCGCAGCGCTATAGCGGTTAGTTTTGTTACCTCACAGCAAGAGGTTATCTGGTTTGATTCTCAGCTGGGATGCCTTCTGTGTGGAGTCTGCATGTCCTTCTTGTGTTTGTGTGGGCTTCCTCCATGTGCTCTGGTTTCCTCCCATGTCACAAAGACATGCATGTCTGGAGTGTTTCTCCCAGGGCCTCTGCTGAAAACTGGCTCATTCCAAGTTGGACTTTCCTGGTAAACAAATGTAAAATAAATAAAGTTAATGTTTCTGAACACAGTGGTAATGTAAATGTAATTTTCCATGAGCAGCACATGTTCATAGTTTGCAAGGCTAAGCCAAGATCCTTATTAGTAGACCATTCCCTATCAAGATGATGTCATAACATAAAGTGTTTTCGCTGCATGCAAAATATGCTTTTCCAGTTAAGATGTGTTAGGCAGACAAGTGGTTCTCAATGTAAATGTTTGGATGCAGATTGTGGCCACAGATTTAAATCTCATGTTCTCCAATCTGTGTTCAAAGATATTAGCACCTAAATGTATAAATGCCCACTGTATATTGTGATTATCTAATGTTCATTAGAAAGAAATGTCTATAAGCTGTGCTGAGAAATGTAAATTAGTGTTATTTGAGGAATAAGTATTCATACATTCTCTTTTTTGATTTCAGGCAAGTAGGATAACAACTAGAACAGAGCCATGTACATTGAGTGGAAACATAGGCTTGAGAATCAGCAGAAGAAGAGAGGTATATTGCTTATTTTACCTATTTTATGAACTGAAATGCATCTTACCCTGTTTACAGGCTTGCATTTTTCACAATAACATGTATATTGATTAGAATGTAGGAATACCCATCATGCATCAGTAAGGTAAGTGAAATCATGACATGGTAGCTGTACTTACAACTGTGATTAAAATCTAACAATGTTGATATTTTATGTATAACTGAGACATTGTTTTAAAACACTTTTCAAATATATTCCAATACCTAAATAGCATTTGTGTTGGTGTATCTGTCACACATCTGTTTAGGTGTTTTTTTTTTCATATAAGTTTAAGTGCATTGATTAGAGCTAATGATGTATGGTGTGGTATATTTGTATGTTTGGCTGTGTTTTCTGTTGATATGATGCATTATGTATAGCCTGCATATTCACAGAATGAACAGGAAAGTGACATCTGTGGGTGCACTGCTGTTTGCAAACTGTGTGGTATTCCTTTTAGTTCAGCATTAGTATTGCATCCCTTTCAGGCATGTTTGGAGTTTTTGTAGAAACACAATTATAGCTTAGCTTTGCAGAAACTTCAGTAGATTCCCATTTGATTGCAGCAGTGTAGTATCAGCAAGCATATTCACAATGTTTTGATTTTTCAGGATACTGGTTGCTAATTGTTTTGGTAGGTAATGGATACAGCTGTGCACATACAATACTGTTAGTAACAGATATATTAAATCTCATATGTCAACAGTTGGGTTGATTGAACATATCACGTTATTTTTAGTGTTTTACTCATTGTATTGATGTGTCTTCAGCAAAATATCATATTGCCTTTCTCAGATGTTTGTCATATGGTTTACCTAGTGTCCAAAAATTGTCAGATCTCTTTGTCCTCATTTTAATAATGGCACGTTGTGGCTGTTTATATAAATCATTGAATGCAAACAGTGCAATCTGTTGATTTGAGCATTCATACATCTTTATAAATCTATTGACATGTGAGTGTGCATCTAAACATATAGAATTGTTCAGAAAAGAATACTGACATCCTTCATAGGACTATGACATATAGGCCATAGGTAGCTCTGTCCATAATGGATGTGTGTAAGACCCTCTGTAAACTGTCATCATAATCATATGGTGTGCTCTGATATTCCTGGGACTGCTCTGCATGATAGACATTTGCTTTCCTTTTCTGCTTTGTTTTGAAATTAATCTTTACAAGCATAGGATCAGTGGATGTTTTCCAATCTCTCCGATCTGTAGATGACAATGAGCATGTGCACCTATGAACCTATGAACCTATGTGCAAGGTCACTGCCAGAGTCTTCTGAGGATGATGGTGATGAAGATGATGACAATGCTGAGGAACCTGGACCTGTGGACCCTTTCCTGCCACAGCCATCCTGCCTGCACCTTGGAGGAGACATCGACATGACCAGGATCAAGACAATTATCAGGAGGAGATCCAATAAGTCATGACTGATGCATTCTTAACACAGATGAGGGACATGATGGGGTCTTTCCGTGAGGATATGGCATGGGCTATTCTGGATTTATTCAGGGCAATAGTTCATGAGATCATTCAGGTGTCTGATCCTAAAAGCGCAGTCCTTCTGGTCTGTAAGCATTGTCTGCGTGCCCCACTTTTGTTATGCTGTGAACATGATTGCCATTTCATTGATTGGACTGTATATGCACTCTTGTCTTGTCTTGTCTGTCATGCTTATCTTTTATTGTCATGTGACATTTACTTTGGTTTTAATGTGTACATAACACACAATGCATTACACTTTCCATACACATTCAACTATTCATGCATTGTGGTAGTTAATCTGAGATACTGCTGCAAGTAGTAGTCTGTAAATGTGTGTGTTACTAGGGTGACTGACAGACAACATTTGTTGTCCATACTCCATCACTAGCAGTGTGATATGCATTGAATTTCTATTTTGCCATATCAGATATGTGCAACATACAGATATGTCATTCCACACGTTTTTGGATGGCAGTTCTCATGATGTCCCACTGTCATGGTGAGGTGTTGTGTGCCGTGGGTTGGCAATACTGATGCCATGTGGGATCATATACAGGTATATCCTGTCTATGTGCAGTCCTCCTTTTCTGATTGCATCAAACGGCAATGTAACATCAATCTGTATGCAATATTACAGATAACACATTCTTTCCCATTATATTATACCATGTTTGTTGTATGTTGCATTTCCACACCCATTACTTAGTGAAATCAGTGAACACCTTCCATAAATAGTTGTACACATTACATGACTGCATGTGTGTGTAGATATGGTCGGATACATACTGACTCACAAATGTACCTCTGACATGTGAGCATTTACTGAGTTACTGATGATGTGCTGTAATGATGCTCACAGGTGTGTCCTCTGCTCCATTATGAGCAATGTGGTTGACATATTCCTGAATTTCTTTATTTGACATTTGCATGACAGTAAATGTGTATATGCTTACAACTTTTAGCTTGCTCACCTGAGCATATTGATGTGATGTGATTGCCTCCCACATTCATATTTCAGAATTATATTTTGCAGATATGTTTGCCTTTGTTAAAACTATTGTCCATTGCCATGTATTAATTTGACACAGTGAACATATGACATGTATGGGATAATGCTTGCAATGAGTCCTTGTTCTTCTTATACTTGTGTGTTTCCCAGTGTAGTTTTTCCTCATCAATATGTACAACCTGCTATATTTATTATGCTGTACTGTTAAATTTTTGAACATATTACTGCATGCTATTGGTGTATGTATGTATATCAACATTGATTTCATGTACTTTCCATTTATGCCATTGACAGACATTCATACACATTTACACCTGTATGTTGAATGTGATATGGCATATGCATGTAACACATGCAAATTCCATTGCACATTTGTTTGGGTTGTGTACACCTAATTGTGTTTGTGGCAGCATTTGTTGCTCTTCTACAGTACTTCTGTCTGGCATGGTTTGCCTTTCACATGCATGGTTGTAGGTTTGGTTCTGTCCTCTGGTGGAGTTATTTACCATTGTCAGACTTGCATTTGCTCATCTGTGATGTTACTTGGCTTACATGTGCACTGCTGATGGACTAACTGAGTATGTGTATATTTAGCTAATGTGTGCTATGACCCTACTTTATTACCCTGAAACACACATCTACCATTGGTCATGCACATCCAGGTATGACTGCCACACATTATTTGACATGTCATAATGTGACACTCCATAGTTAGATATGTTTTTCTACATTTCACCATGGCTGGTATGCATCACCACCATGTGTGTTAACTTTCCATTGCCTGAGTTGTGTAGTGTGCTGTCTGTGTAGCTTACCTGTCATCATTGTTTTTTGCATCATTTTTCTGTCTTGTGTTGTACTATTTGCTCTATGGGTATATTTGCTGTGATTAATTTCTCCTCCTCATTCCCTATGTTTACCTTTTCTTCTATTCTTAAAAAAAGGGTCCAAATCCCAGTAAAAAAATGTCCATGCCCTTTTGATTTTTCCTCAGAGTCTCCTTTTACAAAATCCCTGTTGT
Source organism: Protopterus annectens (assembly GCF_019279795.1). Taxonomy (NCBI): domain Eukaryota; kingdom Metazoa; phylum Chordata; order Ceratodontiformes; family Protopteridae; genus Protopterus; species Protopterus annectens. The sequence goes on from NC_056735.1 coordinate 947,236,431, forward strand.
GTGTTCCTTTTCTTTACCCATACTCCACATCTTCTTTTCTATCTCCCACTTTCTTTGGATGTGTCCTTCACAGAAGTCCTGAACCCATTGTCAGCAAATGTTAGCTATGGCAATGTGGTTGTGATCTCCCTTTTTTATTAGAAAAATGATGGATTCCATTGGAATCTGTTAGTCCAAACTGACATATTTTCCTAATACATGTTAGTTCAATTCCTTATATATATATATATATATATATATATATATATATATATATATATATATATATTTTACAAATAGCATTGCAGCTTTGAAGCACATATTTTAAGTTAGTGGATGAAATACTAGTAGCAGTCTAAGATGTTTCTGCGTCTGTTCATGACAAACTGTTACAAATGCCATACGACTTACGTTGTGAAAGTTGCTATTTTTTATTTATTTTATTTTTGGGTTATCATAATGGAGTCAGTTACATTCAGTAGTTGTCCTTAACCATACTGTACAGATTCTGTTTTATATATATATATATATATATATATATATATATATATATATATATATATATATATATTTCTATATAGATAGCTATCAGGATGCTTAAATTGTGATCACATTTCCATAACTTTGGTACTGTACAAAGTGGTTGGACAACCATTTCTTATTACTTACGGACTACTTATGCATTTCCTTACTCATTACTAATGCATTTCTATAGTGCGCCTTTGATACTGCGATACTCCATTGTGCACTGAGCTATTCTGAGTTTCTTGTCATACATTAACATGTTACAATTTTATCCATAAGTTTCACATTGATATGAATGTAATGCACTGGACTCTGTGAGCTTTATGGAATCCAGACCATTAAATATCCATCAAGGTAACCCGTATGAATTTGGTCCATTATTTGTACAACTCTAAAAATTACGAATTAATAAAATAATCCATAAAATCTTATGCACAAATGACTACTCCATATTCAGATTGGTTTGAACTGCAACTCACATTTAATGTTGACATGCACATTTAATTTAGTCAGACTGTTGGCTTTAAACAATAACTGCTAGTTCAATTCCTTAATTTCCACTTTTTTGCTATAATGACTTTACCCCAATAACAAGATCTGCATGACCTATCACAAAAAATTGAAACTTTTGACAAGCCAGAACATGTCTGAATATGTTTATACATCACCTATGACAGTTTTCTGATTGTTCTCCTAAATAAAAATATTTTTTTCCAATGCAAAAACTATCACAGCCAGAACACTTTGTCATGTATACTACTCTACAAAAATTTGAAGTGTAGGATTCTGAGATCCCATAGAATCTATCCAAGTGGAATAAATCCAGATAAGTGATTTTACAAATAAATATACAGATATTACAACTCCCACAGGGGAAAGTATATTTTTCTTTGCTTGTAATATTATTGCCTATTTCAACCATAACTTTTTTCAGTTTTGATTTCAAGTTATGACCACTTCTAAATACAGAAGTTGGTTCAGCTGTAAACTTTTTACTAAGTCAAGACTCCCTAGAACAGATTTCTTTAAACACTTGACTTGGAAAAAGTGTCACTTTATAAAAAATCCCTAACATATATAAAGATAGGATCATCCTTTCATAAATCTATAGAAATTACTCTTCTTCTTTTTCTTTTGGCTGTTCCCATTAGGGGTTTCCACAGTGGATCATCCATTTCCATTTCTTCCTGTCCTCTGCATGTTGCTCTGTCACACCATCCACCTGCATGTCCTCTCTCACCACATCCATAAACCTTATCTTAGGCTTTCCTCTTTTCCTCTTACCTGGCAGCTCCATCCTTGGCATCCTTTTCCCAATATACCCAGCATCCCTCCTCAGCACATGTCCAAACCACCACAATCTTGCCTCTCTGGCTTTGTCTCTAAACCGCCCAACCTGGGCTGACCCTCTAATATACTAATTCCTAAGCCTGTCCACCCTTGTCACACCCAGTGCAAATCTTAACATCTTTAACTCTGCCATGTCCAGCTCTGACTCCTGCTTTTTTGTCAATGCCACTGTCTCCAACCCATATAACATAGCTGGTCTCACTACCGTCTTGTAGACCTTCCCTTTCACTCTTACTGGTACTCATCTGTCACAAATCACTCCTGACACTCTTCTCCACCCACTCTACCCTGCCTGTACACTTTTCTTCACCTATGTTCCACACTCACCATTATTCTGAACTGTTGATCCCAAGTATTTAAACTCATCCACCTTGGCCACCTCTTCTCCCTGCATCCTCACCATTCCTCTATCCTCCCTGTCATTCACACACATATATCCTGTCTTTGTCCTACTGATCTTTATTCATCTTCCCTCTACAGCATATCCCCAACTCTCCAGGGTCTCCTCCACCTGTTCCCTACTCTCACTACAGATCACAATTTCATCTGCAAACATTATAGTCCACAGGGACTCCTGTCTGATTTCATCTGCCAACCTGTCCATCACCATTACAAATAAGAAAGGGCTCAGAGCTGATCCTTAATGTAATTCCACCTCCACCTTAAATGCATCCATCACTCCCACTACAGACCTCACCCTTATCACATCACCCACGGACATATCCTGTACCACTCTTACATACTTCTCTGACACTCCTGACTTCCTCATACAATGCCACAACTCCTCTCTAGGCACCCTGCCATATGCTTTCTCTAAGTGCACAAAGGCACAATGGAATTCCTTCTGACCTTCTCTGTACTGCTCCATCAACACTCTCAGAGCAAACATCACATCTGTAGTGCTCTTTCCTGGCATGAAGCCATACTGCTGATCATTAATCATCACCTCCCTTCTTAACCTAACTTATACTACTCTTTCCCATAATTTCATGCTGGGACTGATCAGTGTTATCCCTCTGTAGTTACTACAGCTCTGCATATCACCCTTATTCTTAAAAATCGGTACCAAAACACTTTTTCTCCACTCCTCAGGCATCCTCTCACTTTCCAAGATTTCATTAAACAATCTGGTTAAAAATTCCACTGCCATTTCTCCTAAATACCTCCAAGCTTCCACAGGTATGTCATCTGGACCAACAGCCTTTCCATTCTTCATCCTCTTCATAGCTATCCTTACTTCCTCCTTGCTAATCCATTGCACTTCCTGATTCACTATCCCCACATCATCCAACCTTCTCTCTCTCTCTCTCTCTCTCTCTCATTCTCTTCATTCATCAGCCCCTCAAAGTACTCTTTCCATCTGCTCAACACACTCTCCTCACTTGTGAGTATGTTTCCTTCATTATCCTTTATCACTCTTACCTACTGCACATCTTTTCTAGCTCGGCCCCTCTGTCTAGTTAATCCATACAGGTCCTTTTCTCCCTCCTTAGTGTCCAGCCTTTCATACAACTCTCCATATGCCTTATCCTTAGCCTTTGCCACCTCTCTCTTTGCCATGCACATCATCTCCTTATACTAATGTCTACTTTCTTCATCTCTCTGATGATCCCACTTCTTCTTCACCAACCTCTTTCTCTGTATAGTCTCCTGTACTTCCTCATTCCACCACCAGGTCTCCTTGTCCTCCTTTCTCTGTCCAGATGTCACATCAAGCACCTTTCTGGCTGTCTCCCATTAATAGCTCTGCTGTAGTTACCCAGCTATTCAGTAACTCTTCACTGCCACCTAGTGCCTGTCTTAACTGTTCCCGGAACTCCACCTTACAATCACCCTTTTTTTCAATTTCCACCATCTGATCCTTGGTGCTACCCTCACACTCCTCCTCCTCTTCTTGATCACCAACCTCATTCTACAGACCACCATTCTATGCAGCCTAACTACACTTTATCCTGTCAAATCTATAGAAATTAATAAAGGCACAAAACAGGGATGCCCCTTGTCACCACTATTATTTGCCATAGTAATTGAACATTTTGCAAATTGTATTTGGATGGACAAAAAACATTAAGGGCATACAAACTGACAATAGTCTGGAAATGAAGGTACAGTTGTTTGCAGCTGACATTCTGCTAACTTTAAAAGACAATGTTAGCTCACTAAAAGCTCTACTAAATACAATAGAACATTTGCAGAGACTTCAACTTTAATGAAAATCAGACAAAGATGTTACTTATAAATTCTAAATATATAGTTCCATACAATGAAATAAAATCCTTAGGGGTCACATTAACAGATGAACTAGATAAGACAATAACAGTAAACTACACTAATATCTTAAATAATATTAAAATACTTATTCAGAAATGGAATATTTTTTTCACAATGGAAGACAGGCTATATATAAATAAAATAATTATTTTCCCAAAAATATTATATTTCATACAAGCCTTCTCTATCCCTCCCTCCAAATCTTATATAAAACAATTTAGTAAACTAATGCTAAACTTCTTATGGTATCCCGGTAAACCTAGAATAGCTTTGAATCATAATTTAAATGACTGGGAAATAGGAGTACTTAGTCTTTCAGATATAAAAATATGGGGTAGAGCCTAGATGGCCAACTGAGAGCAGTGAATTTTGAGAGCTCCATAAACTAGTATAATAATATAGGAACATTTTGTTATTTTCAAGTTTAAAAAGCCAGAAATCTATAGATAAACTACTAAACTACATAAATGTCAATTTTGGTGGAGATATACAAAATTTTCCTGTCAAGTAACTTGGAGGTATATTGAGTCACTGAATATGAACAACTCAAAGAATTCTCATCCAGATGTGGCTTTGAAAAAAGAGCTGCAATTGATGACATCTACCTGACAGGAACTATCTTTGAAGATGGATGGCTTTAAAAATGACTTAGAAAACCTCAAATTAAATTCTCAAAAACAGATGGATACTCTTAAGGAACTATTACAGCAATACTATGCAAAAATAATAAATATAGAGACTTCTCCAAATTACATTGAAGGGAAACTCAAAGATGAAGAACTCCAAAAAGAATTTCTGCTTAAACAGAATACATAGCTGCTTAACAAAATAGAAGACTTAGAAAACAGGGAAAGGAGAAACAACATAAAGATCTTTGGTCTGCCTGAAAACACTGAAGGAGAAGAAATTATTTCATACTTAACAACCTGGATTCCTGAATTTTTAGACTTGAAAGAGGGACTCTCATTTGGAATTGAAAAGGTGCATAGAGCACTGAGGAAACCTGCTTCTAACTCACCAAATACTCTACCTAGATCCATAGTTCTAAAATTTCTTTCATTTCTGGATAAGGAACTAATTTTAAAATCTGCTTGGAGAAAATCACCCTTAAAATGCAAGCAAAGCCTGATAAGGTTTGACAGTGATTATTCTTCCAGAATACCAGAACAAAGGAAAAAAAGTCTGGCCAATAATAAAACTGTTGAAACAAACCAACATTAAAGCACAGCTGGCCTTTCCAGCCAAGATAAAAATAACTTTTGCCAATGAGACGAGAACCTTTAATGACTCAGAAGAAGGTACTATATTCATCAAAAACAACAACATAGTGTCTATCCCAGAAGAAATGGAATGGATGGCCCCTACTCTTAAAAGAATAAAAGAAGCAAATCCTTGGACTGATGCTAGAAAGAAGAAACAAAAAAACAGACTCCAAGATAGCTGTCCCAAAAAAATAGCTCTTACAACTACATCTCTCAAAATATCACCTGATATGGTACATCACTTGTCATCTGTTTTTATTAAAAAAGGAGGGCTGCTTAAACAACTGAGAAACAGTAATGATTTATTCAGAATGTTCAGAGTCCAATAATTCTTCACAAGCAAAGGTAGGTCAAGATGGGTTACTATTTACATTATATATAAGCCAAACAAAGCAGTATATAATACAAACATAGAAGTTTCTATTCCCCTACTTGAACTCAATGAATACTTATTGTGTTCATTTTTCATTGATTTTACTTATAATAATTTTAGTAATTAATTGACTAATTCAGTGAGGTACCATTCATCAGAGTTCAGACTCAAATGTAACAAATTAACATCATATATAATAGCAGTAACAGTAGAGTGCTTTAAAAAAATGCTGTTATGCAGAATAATGCCTTCTTCAGTTAAAGTATGATTTAGAAATGTCATGTATATCCTGGTTAAGTAATAGTAGCAAGCTCTTAGTACAAATGTCATCATTATTCTGTCTAAATATAGTTAATATCAATTATGGCAGGTATCATAGCTACAAGTGCTGTTTGATCAATCCTGATATGGTGTGCGTGGATGCAGCCATGTCTGGCATCTAGTACAAATGTCATTATTATTCTGTCTAACTATAGTTAATATAAATTATGGCAGGTATCATAGCTTCAAGTGCTGTTTGTTTGAGCATGACATGGTGTGTGGATGCAGCTATGTCTGGCAGCTGTTGTATGTTGCCGCTTTTGTCTCTGGGAAGCTCTGGGTTGCGGCTTGTGATCGAGATTTACTGATGCTTGTATATTAGGAAGAGACATTTGGTGTTTTAGCCTGGATCCAGGAGAAGGGGGTGGATAAAACTGTGATTTGGGATATTTTTGCAGAGAATAGTTTGTTTATACATCTGCTGAGTGAGAGGTGGAAAGGCTGGAAGAATGTGTTATTGGTTGTTGTGGCAGCTTGTTGGGAGGGTTTTTTTTTTTTTTGTTTGCTCTCCGTTCTTTTCCTGGATGCTGCCTCACTGAAAGGGAGGGAATTTAGACTCGAAGTTGCAGTGAAGTGAAGCTTTGCTTCAGGTGCATCATGAGCCTCTGGTATGCAGTACACAGACACACTAACAGAAACAGATGCTTCCAGGTTGCTATGGTAATGGAGATAGAGTGACAATAATGCTTAACAGCTCTGAGGAGCCTCTGAGATGATTCTCTGCAATGAAGTTTTTGGTTTAAAAAAAATATAATAAAAGGGCTGTTTAAACCACATGTACACATATTTATGGTCTCCCAAAAAATAATAAGTGCAATTTTATATTTAAAATGTATTTTGGTTCAAACACATTAAGGACTTACATAAGAGTGAAAGTCTGACTTATTGTGAAAGAGTAAGAGTACTTGGTCTTGTGCAGTACCCTTTGCAGTGGTCTGGGAGGTGATCTTGCTTGGACATGTTGGGCATATGAGGACAGCTGATTCTAGGGGTGTTTGGGGTTGCTGGGAAGTGCTAGAGAGTCATCACATTTTCTTCATGGAAATATGTGTGGGAATGGAAGGTGTGTTGAATGGTTCACTGGCAGACTGGCCACTGCATGGAACAGGATGGTAAAATGAAACAGGACAAATATTGGTTTGTATATTTTAAGAACAGCATGGAAACACACCATATGAACTAGTGAATGGTATTCTGGCAAAACTGGATGGGCATTGTTGCCCATGCTTGAAGTACTGATATGTGTGTATGTAAGGATGAAAATATGCTTATAACAAATAAGAAACTAGAAGGGTCTATTAATTTAAAGTCTATGGACTGTATAAACATGCTCAAAAGGAGCTAATAATAAGAATAAGGATTACAGCTTGTGGTCTCTCAAATAACTAAGCAACAGCTAAAAAAGGAAAAACAAAACACACACAATAGTTATGTAATGTATGATTTTAATAAATCTAGACATAAAATATACAGTTGTCATATAAGATGAAGCAGTCTGCTGAATTTAGATATTAAAAACAGGATTTAATGACATGGGCTTGTGTATAATAACAATATTGTCTTAACTTGTCATAAATAACATGCACTACATTGAACATCAAGGGGAAGCATGATGATTTTCTTATATAAGTAAATGTGCATAACAAGTCATGTAATTGCTTTAACTTGAATTGTAGTTTTTTTTACCCACCTTGACCATATATAATACTTAAGTGGTTACAAAGGTAACCAATGTTTTATACATGACATCAAACTGGCAAAGTTGTTCAAGAGAAACAATAAGAAGCCTGAACTTGAAATGTCATAGAATGTAACAATCATATTTTGAACAAATAGTATTAAATTGACAATAGACACAGTTTAATAACATGGGCTTGTGTATAATAACACTACCATTTTAACTTGTCATAAATGACTTACACTATATTGAACATCAAGAGGAAGCATGATGATTTTCTCATATAAGTAAATGTGCATAACAAGTCATATAATTGCTTTAACTTGAATTCTGGATTTGTAACTAATGTTTTATACATGGCATCAAACTGACAAAGTTGTTCAAGGGAAACAATAGAAGACTGAACTAGGAATGTCACAGAATGTAACAATCAGATTCTAAATAAATAGTATTAAATTGACAATAATCACTCAGTTTAACCTTAGCTGATTATACAAAATAGAATGTTGCCATTTAAATCTAAAAACTTACAGTATATGCCATAAAATGGCAATTTATGAATATGGAAAGGGAACTTGTAATCATTAATCACAATAAGTGAATTTGTTGTTTTTAACCTATAATTTCACTCATTTTATAATAAGAAGTGACAGATATGAAAATATGTATGTCTAGGAAATGTGGGGGGGGGGGATGCACCGATAATTAAAATGCACTAACTTTCATCAATGTTCACATAAAACAAACAATGCTTTAAGTAAGCTAGTAACAAAAAAAGTGATTACTTAAATGCTGGTAAACAATGAAACGTGACTTCTGATATATTCAGTAAAATATGTTGTATTATAAACATAAGGTATAAATATTATTAGCATCTATTTATATTAAGTAATAACTTTTGAATGACTTCATCAATAAGGATGAATATGTTAAATAACTGTGTGGTATAATCTTTTACTGAGGTTTTATATATGATACATCCTACTTTACTATGATTGAATTGCTTGTCAACTATCTGTCATGAAAATATTAATTACTTATACAATAGGTAGACATTTATATTGTATTAGAATTCTGTGTAATCTACAATAGCACTATATATATATATATATATATATATATATATATATATATTCAAAATAATATAAATAGTGCTTATTCCTATTAAAAATATTCTCCATACGATAATTCAATTTATGGAGCTTGGTTATTCTGGCTTGTCAAGGTATGAGTGATAATCTGATGGACTTAGTTTTATCCATCAGATTAGGAATGATTTTCATTCCATGGCTAGTGTGGATTTTAGTTTTGTTAGCATTTATTAATTTAAATTTGTTATTTCACAAAAACATTTTTAGTATGCCTGACCAAAACATTACTTTATTAGTAAACACTCACAGTATAAAACTGATAATTTCCTTTAAAAGCTCAAACATATACTTTATAGTTATCAGAGGAAAATGTTTAATAGTCACAATAAAACAAAAAATACATAGTCTAAATAACCTAAGATGGATTTAACTTTATTATCTTTAAATACCAATGGCTTAAACAATCCTAGCAAGAGATCAAATCTACTGAAATATTTAAAACTGAATAAAGCACAAATATACCTTCAAGAAACTCATTTCAAAACAAATGACAATTGCAAATGGAATCCTAAGGAATATATGATATTGGCGCAATCCACTTCTAAGACAAAGACAAAAGGGATAATAATTTTATGGAAACCAAATGTGATTAACCCAGAAATCATTTATAAGTATGAAGATAAAGAAGGCCTTATGGCATTAGTAATAGTTGAATATAATAACAGAATGTGGACCCTAGCCAATCTATACTGGTTCCCAGGCATTGGAACAGGAGAAGTTAAAAAAACACTTAGATTTAATTTCCAATAATTATAAAGGCAACTTAATATTAGGAGAAGATTTTAACTGCATATTTGATATTTCTGAAACTACAACTAAAAGACCACTGCGTACATCTGCTGTATCCAAAGTTTTAAACACGTGGGTAGAATCAATTCATGTTGTAGATACTTTCAAATTTAAAGAAGCTAAATCGTTGTTGTTTACTCATCAAGATCACAGATTTGTTACCCAAACTAGAATAGATAAAATATTTGCTGTCCATGACTTCAAGCTTCAAAATGGGTACTAACCATTAATCTTTATCTACAGAATTCCAGCATATATAACTAAAATTCAAGAGATCACCCCTGGTTATTATCTGAATTACAGTTCTTCTTAGATAGCAATTACACCACAGAGATAAACAAAATAATGATATGGGACTCATTAAAAGCTTACATATATGGTAAAGCCCTAACTTGGTATGAAAAAAAAACAGAGAATGGAATTCTGAATTATTAGATCTACAATCCAAACTTTTGTCAGTAAAAGCTGAAAAAAATCAAAATCATTTGGAGATGAAAAAGAAAATAGAAGTATTAAAAACAAGAAATACAAGGAAATTCTAACACATAAAACTAGTTTAGCTCTAGAAAAACTAAAAATTATTACCTTAGCCACTTCTCCCAAATATAGATATAATTTATCCACAAGAATCAAAATGCAATCAAAAGCTAATAACATTAAAATTATCTTCCATGAAAAGAAAGGGAAAAATGTCTTGGATATAGGTGATATTCTTGATGCCTATAGAAATCACTATATGGAACATTTCCAAAAAGAAAATATACATATTGATCAATTAAATCTAGAAGAAAAATGTTCTAATATAAAAAAATACCAGAAAAATTAAAACTAAATCTGCAAGCACCTATATCATACAAAGAAATTACAGATACAATAAAAGAGGGTGAAAATAATTAAGCTCCATGTATAGATGGCATAATTATGGAAATATATAAACTTTTTCCTTCAAAGATACTATCTTTCTTCCATAAAACTCTATTAGAAATTCAGTCACAAGCTTTAATACCACCCTCTTGGAGATATTCCTTAATCACACCCATCCTAAAGGAAAACAAATCCCCAAACCTCTGTACCTCATATAAACCTATATCATTATTAAATAATGACTATAAGATACTTATGACAATATTAACTAACAGAATGAAAATGCCACTTTCCAAAACAATAAATAATGATCAGACTGGATGTATATATCATAGATACACACATGACAATATTAAAAGGATCATTTCTCTTATAGATTATGTTAATTAAAAAAATAAAGAAACACGCATATTTGGCTTAGATATAGAGAACTCTTTTGATTCCTAAATTGGGACTATTTTTTTCAAAATCCAAATGCTATTTGAATTTCCTGCATCCTTTGTTCATCTCCTAAAGAATATATATATATATATATATATATATATATATATATATATATATATATATACAAATAATTTAGCGCATGTCATGTTAGGTCCTTTTACCTCTGAATCTATACATATAACAAAAGGCACCAAACAAGGATGTCCCATGTCACTGATTCTATTTGCTCTGGCTATTGAAATATTGGCAGATTCAATTCATAACAGTAGAAAAATCAAAGGAATACATGTTTATGAACAATACAATTCTAAAGTAATGCTATTTGCTGATGACATATTACTAACATTATCTAATACAAAAGAGGCATTAGAAGAATTAGATATATTAATTGACAAATTTTACACGACTTTCAGGACTCCATTTCATTAAATCAAAATCAAAATTTTTATTTTTAAATAAAAAAAGAACTGCAGACTAAGGGGATCACATCATAGGTAAACAAGAATCTACCTTAAAATATCTAGGAATTGAGTTATGCATGGATAATAATGAATTAGTTTCAAAAAACTACAATAATATCATCAATACAATTAAAATCTCTGCGGAAAAGTGCAACAAAATAATATTAACATTTGAAGAGTACAGTTACTAAAAATGGTTTTACTACCCAAGATCCTATATATAGCTCTGGCAATACAACTGTTACCAGAAAGGAATATACTTAAAGAAATAAACTCATGCCTAATAACATTTTTATGGTTTCCCAAAAGAAACAGAATAGCTTAAATAAATCATATCAGACCATGGAAACAGGGAGGATTAAACTTTCTTGATAATAGAAACGTATACAAAAGCATCAGTATCTAAAACAATCTTAGATTGGATAAGTCCAAATTACTCTGCAAACTGGAAAGAATTACTAACTGTAATATCAATAAATGAATTTGATTTACAAAAAAAATTCAAATAACAGATAAAAACAATTTGCCATGGCACATATTACATATTAGCATGCAATATAACATAACTAAGTCCATTAAACTAGTATAATTAATTATTACATTGACTTATTTAGGAAAATTATTAATGCAAATATAGATTAAAAAATCTGGTTTGATCTTTTGACACCATTTATAGCCACCAAGAGCTTTCCACATAAATTATATAGAGAAATTATTAATTCCTGGGAACATAAAGGATTTGTTTGTTGGCTCCAATGCATCAAAGAATTAAAAGTTTTAGATATGCAAATAAAAACAACATACAAAATTCCACAACGGGACTGGCTAACTTTACAGAGTATTCTGTCATATTCACAAGATTTAAGTAGAATAATTAACAATTCTTCATTGAAGGAAATACCTATATTTATGAAATACATATATGAAATCATACATAATGACTTTGACATGGTAAATAGTATTTCAAAATTTTACAACGTATTGATAAACTATAAAACAACACCCAAAACCTCATATTGGGAATATATAACAAAAGGGCACTCAATATAGTTAACTGAAGATATTAAAACAAATATCTTATTATCAGTAAAATATACATCCTTTACACAATACTGGAAAGTTTTTAATTGGAAATGTTTGCACTGAGCATTTTTAACCCCAGAAAGAATCAGTAAAATGAGTTCTTCCATAAAAAGAATATGTTGGAGATGTAAGCAAGTACACAATGCAGATTGGAGCCACATTTTCATAGATAGTGTTAAAATTGAGCCATTTTGGAATGGTATTAATAACTTTCTACAAGCTTTATTTAATGAATTATTTTATTTAACTAAGGCTCTTGTATTATTAAATGTGAATGAAGGTCCTCATTTGAATAGGTCAATCATGTATCTAGTATGGACTATACTTGCAATTTCAAGGAAGTGTATAACAAGAAGATGGAATACAAACACAATACCAACTTTGGAAGACTTCTACAGCCTACTGAAGACCACTGCATTATTGGAAATTAAAATTAAAGAACTAAGAATTTATCCAAAGCCATTTATCAACAGCCCTTGGGGAAAAGTCTTATCGTTGATTGACACTATACAATAATTGATCAGACACTCTGATAATGGATTGGACATACTTATAAAGTAACTATATACATTAAGATCTGTTATAGTGTCAGGCTAATGTAAATAACATACATAGTTATTTAAGATGTTATGTATAAATACTATGGAATTCATTCAAATGTATTTGAAAAATAAAAAAAATTTTGAGAAGATATAGAAATGTATGCACTGTCTTCTAACTTAAAAGCAATTTCATTATGGGTAAACACTGCTTACTCTGCCAAATACAAATATGGTTAAAATGAGGTCTTACATTGCCATCACAATATACAGAAATGGTATTGAATAATTTTCTTTGGATGATGACAGAATATTTTGTAGAAAATTAACACAAGAATATAAGTTCCAAGTTCATAAATAACATATTAAAGGGATATAAAACCTTTATGAATAGAAATCCCAATCTAAAAGTTGGGTCATTCTTGCTATATCCTATTGCATGTACACAAAATAACATTAAAACATTTGATATATGCACAATCAAGATTCTTATGATTCTTATGAATTATGGACTAAACTATTGGTATTAGTTACTATATTCTGGGAACTTTTTAACAATGGAGCAAATAAACAAATTTGATTCAGATAATCATCTATGGTTAATTATATAAGGATAGAGGGCAATACATTGTAAACAGATTAGAAACCATGGAATTGACAATCAAACAAAATGTACCTAACCTCATAGAGCACATGCTCTTTTTAATAGCGCAAACTGTTCATGGAAAAGGCTACTTATCAAACATCTGTAAAATAATTAAAAACATGAAGCTATACCATAAGGAAAAAATATGAGACTACTATAAAACAATCAATAATCAAATACCAAATGGCAATAATAAAAAAATACTTCTCTCCACAAAGCAAACATCTCTTTTATTGCAATGGAAACTTTTTACATGGAAATTTATTCATAGGTCCTATATATAACATTGGAGATATGTGTGGAGAAGAAAAAACAGCAGGATCTCACAGCTAGATTTTGGGGAATGCCTGATTTCAAGAAGCCTGCTTCTGACAATAGTGCAGGTCAATGGTTAGAGAGTGTTGAAAAGAATAATTTAAGGTTTGAAGTATGACAGGATAAGTTAGAAAAGAATAGATATTGTCTGTGTGCTAAGGAGGACTGGCCCATCTGTTTGGCAGTTAAGAAGCTTGTGTAGAACATCATAGGATCATAGTAAGTTACTAGGCTAATGGCCCTAGGGCCCTTACAAGCCTAGCCAAGTTCTACCTTTATTTCCAGAATCAGCACATATTGCCCTTGTCCAGGGACACAGGTGGAACCCTGGGGGTGAATTTATGGCTACTCATCCAATTGTCCAGTTTGAAGAGGGCCAGTGAAGTACTCTGTTTGACATAAAGTGGGAATCTGTTCCAAAGGTTTGGTGACCTCTGGGAGACAAATCTGTCCCTCCAGCCAGTTCTATTAATATCACATACCAGGTTAAGGTCTTTAGAGTGAGTAACCCATGTACCATTTGACTAACGGATATGCAGAATTTCCAATATAGCAGGGTCAGAGATTGCCTTGTATGCATGGCAGAGATCGCCTTTGAGTAGTCTGTAAGAACAGGATAAAGTGACAATGATTTCAGATGATCCACATAGGAACAATACTGAAGACCTTGAATTTTCCTTGTGAGGAACTTTTGTGGTCTCTCCAATTGTTGCAGGTGCTTGGAAAGGTACATATCAAAAGAGGTGCTGTACTCAATTATTGGCCTGATGAGGGAAGAGTACAGGAAGGTTATAACTTCTTTTTTTCTGGAGGCAATGCCCTTACTTATGAGATGAGCAATACAGAATGCCCTTCTTACAACTGTGGAGACATGGCAGTCAAATATAAGGTTGCTGCCAACCTGTGTGCCCAGGTCTCCCACCACTAAGTGCATACTTAAGGTGTTGCTATTAATGTGGTAGTTATCAGGAACATCACTCTTACTGAAGGGGATGATAACACATTTTTTTGCATTGAGTTTAAGGTCATGACTTTGGCGTCGATCATTTGTTTGTGCAAGGCCTTCTTGTATGATAGTGACATCATTGGGAGATTCTATGACCACTCCCAATTTGTAGTCATCAGCAAACTTTGTCAGCCACAGACCTTTAATTTTAGCTTGTGTGTTAGAGAAATAGATTACAAGCAGTAGAGGTCCCAAGACTGATTGCTGTGGAACACCACTGGTTGCAGGTCTGCTGTTGGAGGTGGATTCCCCTATTTTTACTATATGGGTTCCATCAGTGAGCCAGTTAGCAACCATCTAAAGATATAAGGGTTGATAACTAGCTGGGTGAGTTTATCAATGATGCCTGAGTGGGAAACAGAGTCAAATGCCTTGGCTAAGTCTAGGTAGGCTGTATGAATAGAGTTCCCCTCATCCAGGGTCTTGGTGACTATCTCAAAGAAGTCCACAAGGTTTAACAGACATGATCTCCCTTTGTTTCAAGATTACCTGTACATTTCTTGTTAATGTCCATGATGATTCGCTCCATGGCTTTGCAGATAAGGCTAGTCAGGCTAATAGATTTATAGTTCCCGGGTTCAGTAGAAGCACCACCACTGTGCAAGGGAATAATGATGGCCATTTTCCATTCAACTGAGATGAAGGCAGTGCTTAGACTATGATTGAATAGAGTACCCAAAGGTGTTGCTAATTCTTGTTGAGCCCATGTAGAACACAGTCTGGGATGTTATCAGTTCCCATAGATGCTGTGTTTTTAGCCTTAGAGAGGACATTTACAACCTGCTCTTTAGACATACAAGGTAGAGGACAGGTGGTAGGGATGTCATGGGGTACATGTGGCGGGGACAGGGGAGTGAAGTTTTCACAGGATCTGTTGCCCAACAGGTTAGCTAAGTCCACAGGCTCAGTATATGTGGCATCATTAACTACCAGTTCAGCACATATCTGGGCCTTTCCTTTTAAGTTATGGATGTAAATAAAGAATGCCTTATGATTGTCCTTTGTTGAGGAAGCTAATTTGGATTCGTAGTTTGCTCTGGATGATTTCACAAGAAGTCTTATTCACTTGTTTGAACTGAGGATGGAGTGTTTCCAGTTTAGGACTCATTCCCACCTACTCTTAGACAGGAATTTCTTGCTCTTATTGTAAAGCCTGCTAATGGCAGTTGTCCACCAGGCAGGTTTGCTCTTCCTTGAAGAACTTGTTTTGGTCCTATCAGGGACAGCTGAGTCAATGCAGTTACACAGGTGTTTGTATATATATCATTGGTGTAGACCTCGGCATTGTTGCCAGTTCCATCTGAGAGGGGAGGTGCAGTGAAGCTATTTATACCATGCTGTAAGAGGTTATAATCTGCTTTAGAGAAGTTTTTTATTTTAGTTGCTGCTGGGGGGGGGGTCAGGTGTGATAGTTACTTCGAATGAGACTGATTTGTGGTCAGATCTTAACAGGGAAGACCTCACAGTGGGGGTGCTGCACTGGTTCCCCTTATTGGTAAGCACCAGATCCAGGATGCTCACACCCCTTGTGGGGTGTCAACCAGCTAGCCCAGAGCATTGGAGTTACTGATTTCGAGAAACCTTTGAGCAAGTGAATATGAGCATGAGTAATTTACCATGTCAATGGAGGGGTAGTTAAAGTTGCTCAAAACCATGGTGTTTGGATGTATCTTGATAGACTCAAGACTCAAGTAGATCCAAATAGACAGAGTGGGTGTCCTGATGCATGGAGGGAGTTCTGTAGCTGGTAATGACTTGAATAGGTGTCCTACCAACAGTTAATTGCACCTGAAGTATCTCCAAGGAATCATACTGTTTAACCAATCTGGAGGTCTATATATTTAATGAATATTGATACACCACCTCCTTTAGTTTTCACACCTTCAGTTTGCGGTCTGTTTGAGTGGAAGGAGGTGTAACCTGGTATGGCTGGGGTGCACTCCACAGCCTTGAACCAGGTCTCCATGACTGCATAAATGTCTTCTTCTTCCAAGGTGAGGACTGCTTCCAGTGAGTACAGATTCATGTTAAGACTCATAGTGTTTAGCAGCATAACATGAGATTGTTTTTAGATGGAGTTTTTACGTCAGAAATTTTGTCCTTGAGACACGCCAAAAAAGGCACTATGGGGGTGGAAAGAGCCTTAGCCAGTAGCCAAAATCCCAGGGATGACAGATGAAGATCATCTCTGGCAAAGCATCGAGGTCTTTCAATCATATCATCTCAGGCTGACAGATACTGGATCCCCTCAGAATGACACCAGAAACTAAGACAATTATTGAAGTCAATCATTTTCTGTTTGTACTGAGGCATCATCCTAGGTGAAGGTAAAATGCTGCTTAAGGCTAGGGACATACCTGCCTGTGACACATAGCTTGAGAGCTCAGTCATGTCTTTTTTCATATAGTCCAGAGAGGTACATTTCAAGTCACCCACACCAACATGGACTATGATGGAATCATGACAGTACCTGTTGTTGAGAAACTTGACTGCATGTGTAATAAGGCATATGCTGGCACCTAAGAGAAAGCTGACTGTGACCTTTTTCTTATCCAGTGTGGTGGGAGGGACATCTCTGTATCTCACGATGGAATCACCTATGACTAATATGTTTGGCTTTGTGTATTGTCTTAAGGGCTTGACAGGTGAGACACCAGTGCATGAGCATTATGTGTATTGCATTCTGCAGAGGAAGTATTATGTGTAGCTTGCTTGTGTTTGTGTTTGGGAGGTCTCTGGTGTTTAGGTATGTTTCTGGTGAGGACCTCCTCATATGTAGGTATGCATGATATGGGTTTGGGTGGAGTAGGAGGTGAGATGTGCATGCTGACAACCCCTTCATTATCATTTGTACAGACTGGTGTACAAGAGCACATAAATTCAAGGTTCTTAATACATTTGCATCTCTCACATGCTGAGTTTGTGGGGACTAGGAGTAGAGGGTTGTCAGTGAACATAAGGCAGTTGCTACACTTTCTCAGGATGCCCATGTCAACCAAGCTGGCTGGAGAAACTGTGAGAAACTGTCCGTCCATAGTGTTAAGTAAATTTATATGGTTAGGAATAGAGATTGCACTTAGGAATGGATAGTGGGTGAGATGTGTGTTGGTACTCTGAGGCTAGGCTTAGTGTTACACCTAACAGTAGAGCAGGGCCATGAAAAACCTCTGGAGGACCACAACCAAAGTGCTAAGGGAAATTTAACAAGTAAAACTTTTGCGTCTATAACCACCAATGGTAACCACTGCTATGCAGCAGTGCAAGATGGTACACTACACGCAAACAAGTACAAATGTGGGGCTTAAATAAAGCAAGAAATAACCCTTTTAAACTCAAATAGGCCAAGATGGATGCTGTCTCTGAGCCTTAGTCCCATCACCCTCAATTAGATGGGACCCAGAAAGCACTCTCCTCCCACAGATTTGCAGAAGGGCCTTCACCAACAATAATGTCTTGAATTTGATGCTCAGAAGTTACAAAGCAGACCCAGAAAGAGCAAACATGGAATTGGGTTATGCTACAGCTGAACTAGTAAAGTATACAGTAACATGTGGCATAAAACAGTTCAGACAATTCAAACAGACAGTAGAATACAAATACAAATTAAAGTGCAATATAAGAGCAAAAGCAGGGATTTATAGTTAGTTGGAAGCAACGGATCCCTCAGATCTTTCAATATGAAGAACTGGTTTTAGCACCTAAGTGATACCAAATAGCCTATGCTATAAAATGCATAAGTTCTAGAAATTCAAATAGTGCATAAAATCACAGTCACAACAGCATAAAAAAACAGTTTAAATAAAGCAAAAATTCACCAGCAATTCCCAGCTTAGAAGGCTGTAGGCCACACTCTCCTGCCACAAGAGTCTAGTCCTCAAACTTTTCTAATGTAAAACAACTGGTTTTGGAGCCCAAGTGCTTAAGACAAAACTAAGATGCTTCAGAATAACAGATACAATAGGCCTTCAACACAATTTCTAGTTTAGAGGAGTGTAGTTTATCCTGTCCTGCCACAAGAGTTTAGACCACAAATCCTCCAAATGTAAAGTAACTGGTTTGGAACATAAGTGCTTAAACCAGAATAAAGTCACTCAGAATAACAGGCACAATAAGCCTTCACCAGCAATTCCCAGATTAGAAGAGTTAGGCTATCCTCTTCTGCCACAAGAGTTTAGACTACAAATCTTCCTAATGTAAAATAACTAGTTTGGAACCCATATGCTTAAACCAGAACAAAGACACTTAGAACAACAGGCACAGTAAGCCATCATACAGGAATTACCAGCTCAGAAGGGCAGAATCTACCTTCTCCTCCCACAAGAGTTTAAACCACAAACCTTATTAATGTAAAATAACTGGCCTGAAACCCAAGTCCTTAAACCAAAACTGAGAGACTTAGAGCAACAATTATAACAAGCAGTAATAAATGCAGCAGAATAAATGCAATTGAACACTTTAAGAACAACCAGCAAAAGCAAAATAAGGTAATAAAGTAGAAAGAGACACAAACACAGTAAAAGCAGCTGAATAAAGTGTGATGTTTGTTGGGCTACTAACAAGCAATAATAAATACAGCAGAATAAATGCAATTGAATGCTTTTAAGAACAAGCAGCAAAAGTAAAATAAAGTAATAAAGTAGGAGGAGACACAAATACAGTAAAAGCAGTGGAATAAAGTGTAATTTGTTTTGTAGTTAAGCAGAAAGGGAGTAAACAGAAGATAATTCAAGGTTAAGAAACTAAGGGGGTGAGTCTTCCCAAATTATCTCATTGTACTCAGTAAAATAAGCTGATGCAATGGGACTGGGAGGAGTGTCCAATATCAAATTTATAGTAGAGACAGACAACTCAAACACCATCAAGTTTTAAGAATACAACAACAGTTGGACAGGTGGATGGGAAAAAATAAAATGGAGACAGGATCAGAACAGAAGAAGATTCTTGCAGTATCAAGGATCCCCGGAAATAAGGTCACTTACCCTGGGTTATGTTCACAAAACACAGCTTTTGTAGAATACTGTTAAAACAACAACCCAAGAGCAGTACAGTAACAAGCAGATGGAATTTCTTTAACAAATGCAGGTTGAAAAGCAGTGATAAATTCAACAAAATAAATAAATGCAGTACAGGATTGTTAAATATCACTGAAACACAGCAAGTGCAAAAAATATAATCATATCAGCTTTGTATTTCCAGTTGGTCTTAGAAGCACTCCAAATCTTGTCAACAGCCAAGAAAGTGGTAAAATCGAGAATTTGTGTACTCGGAAGGATAAGCCCACCTGTTTGGCAGTTAAGCTTATGTAAAAGGAAGTGCTAAAATAGAGAAGGGAATGAGGATATTGCATGAACTAAATGACAGAGAGAGATGTATTTAGAAAGTAGATGAAGAATGAGTAAAGGATATTTGGATCTGCAGTAGGAATGACAGGGAAAGGACTATTTTACCTTTGAAAAACTGCAGAAGGATGAGTTTGGTATTTAAGTAGGGAATTGGTTGTTGCATATAGTATGAGAGTAAGGGTTTAAGTAAGAATCATTTGGAGAAGACCAAGAATGAACAAATAGGTAAAAGTGAGAGAAGGGTGAAAGAAAGGTTGGTATGAGAAAATTAATGGAAATGTGGGAGAAGAGTGTGAGGCATGGGATAGAGATGAAGAGTGGAAGGAAGTTACAAAGATGACTAGGCAGCTGAATATATCAGGGTTGGTAAGAGACCTGCTCTTCAGATTTGTCTTTAATTGATACAGGACCCTGAAAAGGCTATGAGATGTTTAGTAGGATATGGCTAAGTACTGGTGATGCAAGAAGAGAAAGTTAAACTGTCTGTACATGTGGAGGCCCTACTCAATTGCATAAGAAGGATGGTGTACACTGAGAGCCAATTTAAAGATGTATAGAAAAAAGTAGGAGATTATTGGCCTTTAAACCTTTTTATGATGGAGAATGAGACATATTAACTGCAAATGGGAGAAAGGATAAAGAGTTGCTGCTCAGAGCTAGAGGGATGAACAATTAAGTTACACGCTTCCCTTCTAATGCTTCATTTTTTCAGTTCATTCACTGCAATCTGTCCCATAAAGTTTTGTTTTGTAGGAAAGCAGAAAGCAGTTGTCTGTGAAATATTCTCTGACATTTATTTACAGTACAGTATTGCTGCAGCTCTAGATATGGGTTACAGGATAAAAAAGGCAAACAAAAAAAAAAGGGACACATAATATTGTAACACACAAAGATGTGGAATCAGATCCAGCACCCATTCCACTCAACATGTATGTACCCCTGTGAATATATGCAAGTTTGGAGGGGGTCAGGTTAGAAGGATATAGATAGATAGTATGGCTCTGATTGGTGCTTTTTCCAAAAAGGGTAAGACAATTTAGCTTTAATAAATAAACCAGTAGCAGAGACAGGGAGACAGACAGAGACAGACGGTATAATGGTGGAAGTTACAAACGTAAACAGGTAGGCATGAGGTTGATATTTGGAATATACAGACAACGTTTAGGCTATTTAGATATTATAAACTAACTGATAAGGATTAAAAAAAAAGGTTGAGTAGGGACTATCTCGTTATGGTCCATGTCTGCAATATAGTGGTATAAGCCTATGATTGTTGTTTACATTGAATTTACTGTCGAATAAATAGTGTGAGATCAGAAAAGCAGGCTGGGAAACTTTTAGAGTGATACTAGGTATACATAAAATGGAAGTGGCAATGGTGGTAATAACAGAAATCAGGCATTACAGATAATATGAATGGGAAAGAAATGGTGGCTGAGGGCAACAGAATTGGTTCTATACACTCACATAGGAGACAATAGGTTTGAAACAATAGAAGTTGCTAAGAGTTTTAGTTTCTTAATATGTCTTCTTTCATTTCAGTCTGTCAGGTTTTTCATTAATCCTGAGGTGCTGGAGGCTGCTGTCAGGATGCTGTACTATGGATGAGAGGTGTCAGTCATCGACTGTTGACAGCTTAGGCAATGTTTGACTCTTGAGTTAATAATGATCTGCTTGTAATCAGCTTCAGTGGCATAGAGGTACAAAGCCCTGACTGCAACCAAGGTGATGTGAGTTGATTAGCAGTTTGGGTGCTTGTAAGAGCTGGAATGGGGGGGGGGACTGATAAGACTTAGCCTGCTCAACTCTCTTTCTCTCTCTCAGGGTGGAGGGGTATGAGGATGTGCCAGTGGAACAGTGTGCCATTCTTGATGTCCAGGGAGAGAACTGGGTTCAGATTGGAAGCCAGTCTGGGTGTGTATTCTGGTTCGGGCAAACATCATTGGTTTAGGGTGGAGGTGTGGGGGGGGGGGGGTTCCTAGACCATCCCTTATAACAGGTATTAGCCTATAAGTAAATAGGGGTAAGCGCAAACCTAAAAGGCATTCAAGCCTACTGTTAGTGGTTTTGGCATTTCTCTGGTCCTCTAACTCCTATCCCTTTCACTTTTTCAGTATGGAGAGGGGTGATGACCCTGCTGACTGGGACACAGCTTGACCAAAGATGGTTCATGAGAAAGGGTTGGGCCTATGGGAAGATGCTGCTACATCACCATGGTAACGGTGTCTTCAAAGCAAAGTGCTATAGTATTGCAAAAATAAATTAAACTACTGGTCTATTTGTATGACACAGTAGAGGGTTTGAAATGAAGTACAGAGTCCTGTAAAAGGTTTCATGCAAAAAAAGGAAGGCTTTAATCGCTGGTGACGAAACTAGGAACATGGCTGTTTAAGGCTAGGTAGAATTCAGGCAGTATTGCTAGAAGCAGCAGGAATAGTGAATTTCAGACTGTTACAAAAGGGTAAAGCCTCACAAAAAAAAAAACCTGCCATAAGAGTTTTCCCACTCAGTGTGTGTGGTGCTGTGGGCTAGCTGCCATGTTGCTTACTTAGACATGGATAGAGAGTGCACATACATCACAAGTGCCAGTATATAGGTTGATTACATAGGGTAAGTACTGAAGTTGGTTAGTATGACAGTGGTAGGATGACAAGGATGGGCATTGAAGTCACTGCTAAACTGTCACACAGTCACCAGAGTTGACACCTATTGAACAATTAGATAAGGATTTTGTATATTAGATCCCTCTGGTAAAGTAGACCTGCACTGCTTTGTCACAAGCTTCTGTGCAGGGTTAAGTTATACATGTGAAGCTGTATATTAAAGAAAGAAAAGAATCTGGGTTCAGGTTCACAGGTAAATACTAGGCTAACTCCCTGGAGGGCCATTTTAAGACTAGCCAATAACCCGAGATCAGAATTCTTCATGGCTATTTGTCTCCCTGTAAGCATTGCATTGGTTGTGTTGCATCCTGATCTGAAACCAAACTGCTCATCTTCCATTTTACTTTCTTATTCATTTATCAGCTACCTACTCCAGTATTTTATGCAGTGTTATAGGAGTTTGATACCTCTATACTTGTGAATGTCCTCTTTGCAGTTGTCCATTAACACTAGAATGCTTTTAGTGCAATCTCTTGGAATGCATCTTGATATACTGCTATTAGTACTTCTGGAGCCATTTCTTCCGTAACACACCCAATATTTTGATCATATTTGCTGTGACCTCATCTGAGCCTGCTGCTTTCCCCGACCACATTTCCTTTAATACTTTTCTTACTTCCCTTGTGGTCAGGAAGAGACTTCTGTAGACAGAAGGAGGAAAAAGAGTAACAGGGTGTTCCAGAGAATGTTTGTGTAATGCAGTTCTTGAATTCTTACATTAAATATCCTTCACATTTGTATACGTTCTCTCCTTGAACAAATGAAATATTTATCCAGCATAAAAGGAATTGCATGTGTATAATGCTAAATACATCAACCTGGTAGTATCACATGTAATCAAAGATCTAATATGGGGAGCATCTCTGTAATTCCTGTTAGAGAAATGATCTATTTTAGTACACCTGTCAGACACCCAGAAGAATTCTTTTTTTAAAACCACCCCACCGGAGATCTTTTCTAACATCTCTTCCCCTATGACAATTGTTTTTAGCAATAATCATGAAATAAAACAAAAAATAATGGCCAGCAAGAAGCAAGCTAGGAGCAGTGATCAAATTCCCAAAAGACTCAACCATCCTACAGGAAGCCTTGTCGCCACACTACTTGGTGCCAGAATGTGGCAATGTGTGGAATGAGTTATAGCCTGGTAGCACAGGGGTGCTTTTTGCTGCTTTAAACCAGGTCTCCATTACAGCACAAATGTCGATGTTCTCCATTTTGAGGAGTGCTTCAAGCGAGTGCATCTTGAGATTTAGACTTCTAGCATTCAGCAGCATGACCCTCAGATTGCATTTATTTATAGCTGTTAAGGTGGTAATTTGCTCTTTGGAACACCACCTAAAAACAGCACTATAGCGGTGGCAAGAGCCTTATCCAGTACCCGAAAACCCAGGGGTGACAGAAGCAGGCCATCTCAGGCAAAGCATTAAGGTCTGTCAGTCATGTCATCCCAAGCAGACAGATACTGGATCCCCTTAGAATGACACCAGAAACTTAGCCAATTGTTGAAGTCAGTCATTTTTTTGTTTGTACTGTGGTATTATTCTGGGTGAGGGTAGGATACTGCTCAGGGCTAGTGTAATACCTGCCTGGGCCACATAATCCGAAAGCTCCACCATGTCTCTTTTCATGTAGTCCAGGGAGGTGAATCTCAGGTCATTCACACCCACATGGATGATGACAGAGTCATACTAGTACTTGTTTTGGAGTGACCTGAGAGCCAGAAAGTCTACTCTTTCCTCATTAGACCAATCATCGAATTATAATGCCCCATTTGGCATGTACATCACTAGACACCTGCAACAACTGGAGAGGCCACAGAAGTACCTCACAAAGAGGAGCCTAGGCATTAAACATGTCTTACATGGACAGACTCAAAAGACTCCAGCTATTCTCTGTCTCATATCGCCTACTTAGAGGCGATCTCTGCTTGACTTACAAAGCCATGTCTGACCCAGCTCTGTTAGAAATGCTACATCTAAAGAAATCCCAATCCCTCTGCACCACACACTCCAGAGACCTCAACTTCATTACCACAATCAACAGAACATGCTGGAGGGACAAGTTCCTCACCCAGAGACTACCCATGCTCTGGAATAGACTTCCCATACATGTCAAGCAGAGCACCTCTCTGTCCCTCTTCAAGAGAAATCTTGATAAGTGGATGGGTAATAGAAAGTTCACCCCAGGGATCACTCCAGTGGCTGTACTTGATAGAGGCACTGGGAACTAACGTCAGGCAGCAAGATGCCAGGGCATTTCTATGGGCTAGGCTTGTAAAGGCTCCAGGGCCATTAGCCTAGTACACACCTATGAACCTATGAATCTATGAATCATGGACTAAAGCTAAATGTTAAAAAATGCATTATTGTCTCCTTTGGAAAATTGAGTACAACATTGACAACACACCCCTAAGAGATGAACCATTAGTGTGAGATTTAGTAACTTATGTGGACTCTTGATCCCAAATCCTATTAGGAACAGATCAAGATGAAGCAAACTCTAGGGACATTCTGCAAAATCAGGAACAGTTTCAGCTTGGTTTTACTAATACAACACCGACAGAGACAGAGAGAATAAAGATTTCAGCAATTTCATGAAAATGCATACTAGTCAGATAAAGGCAGACTATAAGCTAAGCAAACAATATTTTTGGTCCATGTTTCAAAAAATTGTGGTTTTATGGCAAATTAGTGGCAAATCATTAATGACTGAAGTTAGAAAATAATGACAGACATTTAAGTTTCAGACTTCAGACCTTCAGAAAATTCATGATAATGCAAAACCTGCTATTCTATCAACTTCCCATGTTTGTAAGAGCAATATTTAAAAATTGCCCCTATTTTGAGCCTTTGTCCCACTTTTATTTATGTCTTTGTCCGGATTTCTTGCTCTAACAGTAACTTGCAGACTAAATAAATGCAAGAACATTCTGTAAAATTGGGCACAGTTTCAAATGTGTTTCATATAATATTTCAATTTATTTCACACAAATGCACACAAGCCATTAATGCCAACTTTATACTGAGCACCAGGTATTTCATCAACAGCACAGCTATCCACCCCTTCCAAAGAAAAAAAAATATTCCAGTTTATTTCCACTCAGATGTGCACTAGCCAGCCCTTACAACTAGACTTTAAGCTGAGCCAATGAAGACAATAAATTCCTATAGCACAGATAACCACCCCCCACCCAAAGAAATTCAATTTTACACAAATGCACACTAGCCAGCATTTAAAATAGTATGAAAAAGACAAAGTTTCTGTTACCCCCCCAGAAAAAAGCATACATTTTCAGATGTATTCACACAAATGCACCTTAAGGGTGGAATTTTAAACCAGCCAGGTGAAAAGGACATGTTACATTCCTCTACAGCGCATCTTGCCAACCCTACCCCCCAAAAAAGGATATAAATATTTCAGTTTATTAACACAATTATCCACTTGCCAGCCTTAATAGCATAATTTAAGTTGAGCAAATGAAAGGGTAAGTTACTTTAACCCACAGCCCAGCTAGCTACCTCCCACCCCACCAAAACAAAAAGAGGGCAGAAGAGTACAATGAAAAAAAAACATAAATATCCAGTTTCAAAATATGTAAACAAATGCATGCACATGCACACACACACACACACACACACACACACACACACACACACACACACTAGACTAGCCACCATCCCCACCACCCCCAATTCTCCAAAAATAAGAAAAAAGAAATCTGGTTACATTCACATAAAAATTGCTTACATTCAGTCCAGTAGATCACAATGCCCTGGCTGATACTCTTGCTGTGATTAATCCAGTTTGCTAGGTTCAGATAAACATTGAAAAAAAAAAAAAACTTTTCCACTGCAAAACTATCTACTACATTGTACTACTATATAACTAGAAGGCTGATGCTAATTTTAAAAATAACCATGGTTTTCTTTGGTTTGATCTATTGTTCCTTCTGAGTTTCCTCCAGTCCTGTAGCACTTTTTCACACATGGGCAGACGGATGCACACAAGAGGGAAAAGCAAAGCATTTACTTCAGAGCTGGATCATGGTCAAATGGGTCTCTAGGCATGGTAATAGATCACCCCCCCACACACACACACACACACACACAAATAGAAGCTCCCCCTGCAGCCATTCCAGTGTTCTATTTCTTGGCTGTTTCTTCCCAGTTACCATAAGCACTGTTCAAATCTCTCAGTGTGCATACTATTTTCTTCTTTACTTCACGTCTATATCACATAATCAAACTTTTAAAAGTTTGAACGTCATATGGTTGACACCATATGATCGAACTTTTAAAAGTTCAAAAATGTAATAAAAAGAAATAAACCAAAGGAAAAAACCTACCTGAATGGTTTAAGCAGGGGGGCAAGTCCCTGAGCACCCCACACCCACCCTTTAAATATACCAACTCCGGGATCACACTACAGTGCGGAAAAGGGAAATCTTCCCATTCCACACTGTATGGAGATCTCTGTTGAAACATTCAGACTTTTAAAAGTTTGATCATATGGTGTCGACCATATGACGTTCGAACTTTAAAGAGTTTGACAACTTGATATAGACCCTTTACTTCTACAATGATTGCAAATACTTGAAAATGCACTGAAACTCACCTTTTTACTAGTTTGGGAGTTGGTGTAGAGGATTCAGGCTTTTGTTTCTTGTAACAAGGTACAGGGTTTGAGCCTGAGGAAATTAACTAAGCTGCCACCCCTAACTAGGGCATGGCAAAAACACACACACACACACACACACACACACACACACACACACACACACACACACACACACACACACACACCTTAATCTGACTCTAGTGCCCATGGAGTCTGAGAAACACACATGTACCCTTTAATCATTCTATAGTCCCTATGGACTCTGAGAAACACACACACAATTTGATGGTAGTAGTGAATGTAGGTATTAAAGGATCTGGCTCTGGTTTAGTTTAAATGTGAAAAGCTTTTTAAAAGGCAAAAAGAAGGGTGCTCGCTCCCCCTTACCGTTTGCACCCAGGATAGACTGCAACCTCCACCCCCGCATTAGTACACCTCTGGCATCTGCCATAAGAAAAACAATCAGAAATTCCACCAAATGATCTTAAGTTATTCCATGGACTGCACTCAGACTGAATGTACTAAATTGAAAATCAAAGAAACATTTTAATAATGCACAAATGAAATATGTATAAAGGTAGTTGAATTATGAAGTTATAATTACTGTACTTAGGGTGATTTGTTCTGCCAAATAAAGTGTAACAGAAATGCATTAATTTGTTGTGGTATATTTATTGGGATGGGAGTCAGGGATATATATTAATGAGCCTTTAATGTTACAGGCTATTAAGCTTTTAAAGACCAGCTGTGTAAATTCACATATCTTAGACTATGTATACATCATTTCTTATATGTTGTTTTTCATATGTGTTGGAATGCCTAGAAAGTACTCAGATAACTCAGCTGGCTTACAGCTTCAGAACAGACCTGCTGTTGGGAAAACATAGTTTTATTTTGCTAATTACTAGTTTCCTCTCCCTGCAGCAAATATCAATTTATTACAACCTGTTTTGTAACTGTGTGTAGGTTCATCATTTTATCTGTTTTTCACTCCTCAGTTGTATCTTCTTTCATCAGTAAATAAACCTGGTTGTCTTACTGTTACCAAAACAATGCATGTCCAACTTACCTTTTTGACACCCCAGACTTCTGTGCTATAATTACTGGTTTCAGTTAACTGGCAAAGTTTGTATGCAAACACCTCCATACTTACTTTGCTCTTCTTCTTAAGAGGCCATCAGTATACACATACCTAATTGACATCAGTGCCCTTACTAGTGGTCAAAGCGCACTTTTTCAATTCACCATTTGCAGAAGGCTAACTTTTAAAAATGCTGAGTCAAAATCCATAAAAACAGGAAAAGAAATCAATTTTGCAGGGGACTAGCCCTTCTGCATCTCCAGTGTCAGGGGTTGACCATATATGTCAACTGCACAATCACCCCACAATGAAGATGAGGGCGAAAAAACCTTCAAAAATACATCACTGTCTCATTTTTCAACACATTGCAACAAATCTCACAGCAGCATTAAATTCTGCATTACAGTACTATAAAAAAATCACCCACCAATAAAGTGTAAATATAGCATAAACATCAACCATCTATGGAAATAGTCAAATTGAATCTTTGTCCCCTTTAATCAGGCAGGTGCTCAACATTATAAGCGTCAAACGTTGCACATGTCAGACTGGCTATATTGTTGTTAAAATACTGAATCTAGCTTTTGTTAGGAGGATGTCAAAATAGCTTTATTACTGATAATGTTTCTTACACTTTTAATAGATCATTATACATTTGTATTCATAACTTTGAATAATTTGCATACTGCTTCAAAATGTATGCACACAAACCATTGCTGTTGTTTGGAGTTATAAGAACATGCATTGTTTGACCTAACTGTTGTACAATCCGAGACTACTCTGAAACTGGTCTAGTACAGGAGCCAACTTACCTGATTATTAGATAAATAGATTCATAAAGAGTAGATACTATATGAAATTACAATTCTAAAGTGAGCTTTATTATATTTTCATGACACGACTAACTTCAGTGCTGATTTTACTTTATTTTATTATAAGAGAGCAGTATGTGTTTGATTTGCATTCTGCTTCCAAATAAGCTCTAAAATTTCAGTAGAGTACAGTACCAGGATAACAGTGTTATAATCAGAATCTGAGAGAAAACAGATAGGAGTGCAGTGTTTAGTAACATAAAATCAATCAGTTACCTATTACTATATTAGCATTTTCAGTATTTTTGTTTTTTAGTTTGGGAAGCAGTGGTCCAGTCATGAGCATGTGAATAAAATTCAGCAGTTAGTGGACAAAAACTGAAGTATGTGTCTGATACAGGAAACTCATATGTTCTCATATTTTGTGCATTTCATAAAGTACATTACTTGTGAGAAATTCAAGGACAGTGACATCAATGAAATATTTAAAAATTATGCTATTTTTAATCCTTCTCAATAGAAGTACAATCCCCTATATAAAGAATAAAATATGGCTGTCCTAATTTCATGAAAGAGTATTACATTTTCACTCACTGAGTGTAACCTTGTAATCATTTACCTACTTTATATTACTTGTTTTTTTCTTAAAATAAGATAAACAATTAAAACAGGCTCCCTGCTATTTTAAAACAAGCACATTAAGATATTGAGCACAACATTTCCTGCTGCTTTTGCATCTGTCTCTTTGCTCAATGTTATCGTTACCAGCAGGATTACTATATCCATTTTATGTAATGGACAATTCTTGTACGAGACACCTGCAGGGACGATCTATAAATTAAATGTTCTGTCTTGATGATAATAGATGTGTTTCATGGCTGAGTTCTGAATTATTTAGAAGAAAAGCCCTCTATTAAATGATTTATTTTGTTATGCTCTTAATTATATAATGGATCTGCAAATGCACAGATACCAGGCAGACAGCAGACTGACCACCTTCAGTATGTTTTAGTATCTAATATATGTCTTTAAGTTCCATTCAGGGTATCAGCACCTCACCAGTCGGAAAAGATATTGAGGTCAGGAACTGGAAACACCAGCTAAAATAAACATCTATGTTGCTAATTCTGTGTACTAGGAATGAAAGACATTGTATGGCAGATCAGTAAACACTGTCTGCATGTAGGCCACAAAAGATGAAGCATATCATTGCTGTCCGCAAGGTTACTTTATTCACAGTGTTTGTCAGTTGTTGTGACTCTATAAACATTATAGACTTTTTATTATGAATATAACACAACTATATATTTGTATATAGGAATGTAAAATATTTGCTTTATACACAAAAAGTTATGCACACACACACACACACACACACACACACACACACACACACACACACACACACATACACACACACACACACACACACACACACACACACACACACACACACACACACACACACACACACACACACACACATATATATATATATACCCCAGACTCATAGAAAAGATGTTAAGGTGCACAATTACCAAGTGGTAGACCTGGTTTGAAGTCTGGTTGGGGCAAACTGGGAAGCATCAGTATTTGCACAGAAGAAAGGCCTGGCAATCTAATTTAGTAATAGACATGAAAACCTATGGGGGCTACCCACAGAGTTGTCATGAGTCTATTTCAACTTGGGTGCAATTATTTGCTTATTAGAAAATGTGTGTGTGTGTGTGTGTGTGTGTGTGTGTGTGTGTGTGTGTGTGTGTGTATATATATATATATATATATATATTTATATACAGTTGATATACACACACACACACACACACACACACACACATATATTCTTATATGTGAACAAATACATATGTTTGCATATGTATATATGTATGCATGTATGTATGTATGCATATGGATTCCTATCAATTGATTAAATTTTCAGAAACTCAAAATTCATATCAGCGAGATGATATTAGCAAATTTCTGAAAACCTGAAGCTTTTGAATGGAGATCACAGTCAATGAGGATCAAGAAATTTACCATTTTCCTCAATGAAGTGTGATCTTTGAGCTGGTATATATAATTAGCATGAGGTGTGGGGGTGCAGGGGAGCTTACCTCCCTGCAAAAACCATAAAAAAGATAGATCGTTGTGTTTTTTTTTTTTGTTTTTTTCTTAATGTTCGAATTTTCAAAAATGTTATCCTATTGTCTCACTGATATTAATATAGAGTTTTTGATAATATGATCAGCAGTGTCAACAATATTGCAGGCATAAAAGGTCATGAACAGGCCAGACACCATCACAGACCAGATGAGGTAATAACACACATGATGTGTTTCAGTTGAGAATGTACATTCTGAAAATAGTACAGCTGTGTTAAACACCTGCTCAGAACTGTCCATGCTACATGCTATTGTACATGCAACAGGACAGTGCAATGATAACTCATGCAACATGTTAGTACACCACTTACAGAGGCATGCATGCATCCACACAAGCTGTAGTTTATCAAATCATGGCCAAGAACAGCACATATTATTTGATTATATGTGCATAATCCATTGGCAGAAGAGATGAATACCAAAGTAGGCAAAGACTACAAAGCAACGTCAGCCATCTCATGTCAGTTATATGATGGAATGAGACCTGCAAGTGCATCAGTATAATCACAGATATCCTTTATATAATGTGCATGTACAATGATGTGTATATGTTTGTATGTTTTAAACTAATAACATCTGCTCATATAAATAAATAACACACTAAAACTGTAAGGGAGGCAGTCATGCTGTTCAAATTACTTGCATTAAGGACATGTGCATAACCCACTCCCTATGCAAACCCTACATGGATGGTGTCTTTGTACATATATATGCCTACTGAATGACTGTGATCCCAAAATGAAACAAAATGAGGTTCAGTGACATCACAATCTGTAATATTCTGTGGGATTGCAGGAATAATAATAGGATAATATGGTTATGAAACAAAATGGATATATGCCACATGTCTGCACATGACACCTGTTCAAGGGAGGTAACCAGTTCTTCGACATATCTAGAATATGACATATTGTACAGATCCTGTGACACACATCAAATAAATTATGATTGCATAGTTCATACTGAGACTTGAATGACACACTCCTCAATATAAATTATGATATTAATTTTACATATCATAGAATATGTAAAACATGATAAATCCCAACTTGGGCATGTTATTAAGCAAACTTCCATATGCATACACTGCATGGAAGTACAGCAATGTTTATACAAACTAGTAAGACATTGCATTATGGGTAAAGCAAATCCTGTAGCCATGTTAACATCACATTTAGAGTAAAATGCAGTGTTCAGAGCTTTCCACATTGTTCTGAGAATGCACACCATAACTATATGCAGTTATACATACATGAGATGTATAAATACATATTGGTGAAATCTCAGTATAACAATACCAACCACCCAGCATATGCAGGTATCACATCATATATATGTCTGTCAGCACACGACAGCATATGCTCATGTAGTACTTTGTAAGGCAGGGCATGATGCATGGATTCACACCAGAAGTACACCTTGATACAATTAATTGCAAATGTATATGTGATGTTGTGAAGTGTGGTAAAACACAAGCAGCTGCACATAAGTCCGTGTGCTATAACAGCAAAACTCAAACCAAAACAATGATACGTCTTTGAGATCATCCTTCATAAGGTGAGATGGCAGACGCCCACCCAACAACTGAACAGGCAAGATGTACTGTCCATGAAAGTAACAGTGCGCCACTGTCATACATCTGTGCTGTTCACACACCAATATGTATACTGAAAGCAGCTGCAGATACTGCTATCATCAGCAAGTGCCAATTCAACAAATACATACAATATCTATATCTATATCTATATCGATCTCTCTCTCTATATATATATATATATATATATATATATATATATATATATGTGTGTGTGTGTGTGTGTGTGTGTGTGTGTGTGTGTGTAAAATACAAACTCACCTTGCCTCCAAGGAGGGCTTCACAACATGTGTCTATCATTTTGGGTGTGTCATCAAACTGAAAATGACATTACAGCAGACAGTACTAAAATGATCATCATGCTTTGACCTGCAGTGAAAATTATCTGCATGGGCTCACATGTGTTACATTTGACACTAACAAATCTTTGACAACCTAATTGGTGTTGTATTATGGAAAGCACGTATATACATTTGCAATTACTGAATGCAACTACATGTATACACATAAAGGGAAACAAGGAAAGCCAAGTAAAAGTGAAGGAACACCAGTCTTCCCACAGTACTTCTCTATGTGGTGCATATGCACAGTGCACATGGGATCAATTCCTGGCTGTGTCCTCTGCACCTGTGGAAATGCACAAAGAAGAAATGAATATTGAGTACACAATAATGTATGTCACCTATGCAGTTGTACATAGGAGTTACTCATCGACTGAATAATGACATCATTTTAACAGATGCAATTATTTTACATGTAAATTTATATGTGTTAATCACATCATTTATTTTGCCAAGTCTGTGTACCATGACCATGTAGAGTTATTCATACATGCATATGAGGAATTATTTTGCACATGGGCATACCTGGAAGATGCTAGATTCAAAAATACAACAACATCCTATCATCCAGTACCCTATCAATCTAGCTACACATATTATGCTTTAACAAAACACAGAATGAGTCCTTGTAGTTCTGCCAAGTGCCAGCTCTGAATAAACATGTAACCACAACATAATGTCACATAAGTGTAACTCAGAAACTGTATAATATTAAATGCATACTAACTAAAATTAAAAAAGCATGATTTATAATGGGAAATTGACTTGCTTATCACCAAGAGCAGTGGATTTTATCATAACCCGATCTCACTTACAATGGTAACATTGTTTTAACGAAAGCTCTCACATACATCGATTTTACTGGATTTATGCATCAGTTTTATTGGATTTATTGGATTTATTCAGCATTAAAGTTTGCTTTTATTCAACATTTTTGTGTTTGGTGTTCCTTGGGACCCTTCCTGACAGTTTTTTCATTTATTTGGTTTGTTTCTTGCCTTTGACATTTTCCTCAGTAATACCTTATTAATGTTTTATTTTCATGAATACCTAATCATTGACCCCTTTACATCGAACCATAGGGAAGGAAGTTAGTTGGCCATCATTAGAAATTTGCCTTTTCCGCACTGTAGTGTGATCACGGAGTTGGTATATATATATAAGTGGGGGGGGGGGTGGTGGGTTTGACATAATGTAGTGTGTGTGACAATCACTGAGGTGGACAACTAATTCCCTTCCCTATAAAAAATATCCTCTGATGTGAACGTTTAGTGAATGGATTTTCGATGTAAATGGATTGATGATTAGGAATGTGTGGAAATAATACTTAAATGAAGTAATATAGACCCCGTCTTGAACATGTGTTGTCATTATCATTTTAACAAATAGAATAGCAAAATGTGCTTTGTGTTAGTTGCATTCATTTAACAGGGGGACATCATAGTCATAGCTCTCAACCTTCCATGTCCAAAATGAGGAACACTAGCCCTCATAATATGGAACAAATAGGCAAAATGTGGAACACGTACTAATGGCTTACTAACAACTTTAACTAGGAAGGTCATAGGATGGTTAAAATATGCTGTTTTTACTTATAAAAAAGATCTTTTAATGAATTAATATGATTAATTTCTATTTACAATGGATTTCACTTAAAAAATTCCTAACACTGAATGTGTGACAGAGTCTTTCAATGTTGAACTTTGAGGAACTTCGAAGAACATGATCTTTTTAAGACCCAAAATGAGATACGTTCCTTGTAAGGAGGTACATTTGAGAGGTATGATCATAGTTACAAATCTGATACCTCACAAAATACTGCTGCAACTCATGCATGGATAATTTTATATTGTACATATGTGAAACCTGGTGAAGTAGCATACATTATAATATGATCTGCCAGTGTCATAGTGTGTTACTGCAATGTGAGCAATTTATGTTACTGTCATGGTAGAGAGTCTGGAACCAGAGCCAGCCTGCCCATCCACAGACAACAATGTAGCCGAGTCTGACCTCTGCCACCAGATTCTGACTCCATGGACAAAAGAGGACAGCATGATGAAAATTATGACAGTGGTGAACATTACCAGATGGTCGGATATGGAGTTATCTTTCCAGCTGAGCAATGACAATGACCACCTTCACCTACATGAGATGACCTGAGGGACCAGATCAGCAATGTCATCAGTGATATATTTTTAACCCAGATGCTGGACATGATGGGAACTTCTTCCAGTACATGGCATAGGCCATTAGTGACTCCTTCTGGGAGATAACGCATGAGATCATATGTGATGTTTGACCCCATTGCATGGCATTACACTGTCATTCATGGTGATAAAATAGTAAACATCTTGTTACAGGAACATATACTGCTATCATTAATGACAGGGTTGTTACTAACAGATGCTTCTGTCAGCTCTGAATGCTGCATGTGGCCTGCATTATCTGCTTAATGTGGCCTACTATTTTTGCTTGTATGTGCCTGTTGGACCGTGTCTGTTGTTTGTTAGGAGCACTGCAGGTTGCATTCTGCCACTGAAGGCAAAGGTGTCATATTGACAGATTGTTTACACATGGCCTGTTACAACTGCTTACATTACTGACATTACCCATGTATCCAACTCAGATGCCATTGTCTTGTTATGGCATCTGCAAATGAGTGACATAGTTGCCTAGTTTGCATATGTATTTTTTGTGCTATGCTAGAATTGTGGATGTTTGTGCAGCATTTGCCACAACAGATGAGTATCACAATCATAGTCAGCAGTGTGTAATCCAGTCCTATGCATAATCTATCTGTATGACTACTATGCCTTATTCTCCCACTTTCCATGTAGTACTCATTACATATGTTAGTATTCAGTACATATGTTAGTTTGCCACATTAAAATAAGCATGTGCATTTGGGGTAGCTCAGTCACAGTGTCATGTGGTATCTTATGGCTGCATATGTTACGCAGAGTACTTTGTGCATGATGATGTTACTCTCTCATATGTCAGTTGTTGCACTTTGTTACGGTCTGCAGTCTCATTTTTTGTTGGAAGACCACTGTCTTTGGAATTTTATGCATTTTTATTTCATTGGATGTACACTTTTTGTGCCAGTAGCACCTCTTTACATTCATTAGCACAGCACATTTTAAATAGCATGCCTGTGCTATATCGAATAGCAGAATTATTTTGTGACCCCCCCCCATTACTTTGAAATCTATATATGTGTTACTCCACACTGTGGTGCGCTACAGGTGTGTCCAACAGACTGACCTTATTTCCAGTCACACACATTTCCCTTTGACAATTCATTTTTGTAAATGTGCCACCATGTCATAGTACTCATTAAGCTTTGTGTGTACCTATGCTATGGCAGATTTCATGTTGTACACGACTGTGTTATTTGCGTACACAGACCCTACATCCTATTATGTGTGCATGTTGTACACACCTTAGACCTTTACACCTTGCTGCACGCACCTTGTAGTTGCTTTTATGTAGCACTTGCACTTTGTATTGTTTTAGGGACACATGCATATTTGATGTTTTGTTTCAGACATGCCTGTCCTGTGTATGTATAAGACAGCTTTTTCAAAATGGTTGTTTGTTATTACATGGGTCATAAAGTGACCACAATCCATTTCTCAGATAACTTTTTACTATTTGGTACACATCTCTATGTCATATGTGTACAATAATATGTATGCAGTATGAAACAGACCAAGCAATGCTAATACTGAACAAGTGTTTAATAAAACAAAGATTTCAGGTCAAACAAACCCTTCATCAGTGTATAAAATACTAATACATACTAACCATTTTTATATACTATCAAAAGTCACACAGCCATCAATTAATCAATTAAACAATCAATCCTAGTTAAAAACAATAGCTGCAGAAGCACAGAACTCTATTTCAAACACATTTATTTATACCTTAGTACAGGTTTTAAAGAAACAGTCTGGTTTAAACCTGGTAATACATCAGCACAAAGGTGTATTATCCATTCCTTCATCTCAAGCTTATTGTTAAGATCTCCCCCTTGTATATCCTTACATACTCTATCACCCTAAAAGAGAATTTACGTGCATTTCCATATGTACTGATATGCTTATCCAAGGAATTCATGTCAATATTTCTTCTTATTTCTGAATGGTGCTCAGTTATTCATCTATTACAGGTAGCCATGTATATTATATTCATTGTAACACATGTTGCTAAGCCAGAAAATATATAATTCTTTCTAGTTATAGGGTGTTAAAAAGTATTATTTTTGTTAATGACTTCACAACTGCTACAGTTGTAGCAAGGAAATGTACCTGATTTAGCTGTGGTTACCCCCCCCCCCCATTCTTGACACACGTCTTTATAACATAACTTCTGCTTTAAACTCTGACAGTTTCTGTATGAGAAACTGAGTTTCATGCCAACTATGGGACATAATTTAGGTAGATATGTTAATATACACCAGTTATTATTAATAATTCTTCTTACTTCAGAAGTAGCTCTGTTGAAAGCTGTAACAAAATGTAGCTTACATACATCTACGTTGGTCTCCTTAGTTATAAATGGTACTTCCATTGTGTTCATAGAGAAATAAGGTTTAGTACTATCATCCCTAAGCTCAAGACATATTCATTTTCCATATCTACGGACTACCTATTATAGCCCCTCTCCATAAATTCATCTTTCAGTTCCTGCATTTGTTTCTTAATTCTTATATACAAGTAAGTCCACTAATTCTAACAAACTGAGCTTTTGTGACACTTTTAAACACATGTGGTGCATGCATACTGTTTCGATGGAGAAATGTATTCCTATGTGTAGGCTTTTTATAAACAGTAGTTTAAATTTCAGTACCATCAAACAAACTTCTATTCAGTGAAAGAATTTATCATCAAATATCTGGCATAGTAATGGGTACTCCCATTGCTAATACATATGCCAACCTAGTACTGGATAAATGGGAGACTGAATTTATATATCATGGCCCACACCAATATTCTTAGAATATTAAGAATATTAGTTGCTTTAAAAGATATGTGGATGATTTGTTTTTTGTTTGGCATGGTAGTAGGGATAAACTAGATGTGTTTTTAAACTATTTAAACAACAGCACTGACTTTTTACATTTTTCTATGATGTTCAGATACTAGCATTAACTTTTTGGATGTGAGAATTTTCTTTGATGGTACTGAAATTCAAACTACTGTTTATGCGCTTGTCATTATTCTAGCTTAGCTGTTACTGGACAGCCTTGATGTTCATATGTCATGCTTCATTGCTGTGGTCCAGTGTCTACACATCATCATTACCACCATGCATGGCTACATAGGATTGCATGTCATTGTTTGACCTGTGCTTGCAGGCCATTTTAGATGTTAAAGTTGTTCTCTCTGACTTCATTGGTCTAGTTGCTCCATGTCTGTTTTGGTGCTGATATGGCTGTGTATGTCACTTCACCAAAAATAACATTTTATATATGCTTTTTTCTGACTGTGATGGAATCCACAAATGTATCTGTAGAAATATGGCTTTTTTTTGGCAATTTATGATGGATGACACAATATGTTGAGGATATTTGCAGTATACTGGGGGTATTACTTGTGTTCATTTGCATTCTACCATCCTTTTGCTGCATATAGGCAGACAAATACAGACAGTTTTGTGTACATCTTGAACACATGACCTGAGAATGGAAACCATATTTACTTATGGACATTGTTAGGTATGTGGTTTCAGGTCAAGCATACCATTGCACTGACATAATCGACAACCTGTTGTAGTCCCGTAATGCTGGGATAGTATTCCTGCTCTACTGCACATTGGCATATTACCTGGTTCACTACAAAGCTTGAGCTGAACTCAGTGCACTCAGCAAACTTCTGCAAATCTGTTGAAAACTGACCCATAGCCTAAAGGTTTCACTAAAGGAAATGTATGTTTTGACTGCTCAAACCAATTTGGCAAACTGCTAGAACAGTTGTATTCACAATAAAATCTCCAAACCACACAACACATTAAATTTAGACTGTAGTTTGATAAATATGTGTAGTCTAGCATTTATAAACACATATGATTTAATGACTGCAACTTAAAATATGCTAGCAATGGTTCATAGATTCATAGGTGTATACTAGGCTAATGACCACTGGGGGCCTGTAAATGCCGAGCTCTGCAACACAAATGTAACCCACAAATGACACTGAATGTGTCTGTCCATCAGAGACAATGGAGTCAGACCAGGGGTGAATTTCTGATTCCACATCCATTGGTCCAAGTTACACTTAAATAGAGGAAGGGAGGAACTCCACTTCATATGG
The DNA here is from genome assembly GCF_019279795.1 of Protopterus annectens. Lineage (NCBI taxonomy): Eukaryota > Metazoa > Chordata > Ceratodontiformes > Protopteridae > Protopterus > Protopterus annectens. The sequence goes on from NC_056735.1 coordinate 947,276,420, forward strand.
ATGGGGAACATGTTCCAGAGAACGGAAATTCTCTGAGGAACATATGTGTCCCTCCAACATGTCCTATTTATTTTGCAAGCAAAATTTAGGTCTTTCAGTCTAGCAGTTCTGATGCTGTTTGTTTTGTGCATGTGCAAAAGATTCATCAAACAAGGTCCATGAATGCTATGTATGTTTGGTAAAGATCACCAATTAGAAGTATGTATGATACTGAGTAAAGAGGCAGGGCTTTGACATGATCTGCATAGGACATTGAGTTTACTCCCTGTATTTTTTTGTATGTTCCAATTGCTGCATGTGTCTGTTCAGATATCTACTAAAGGAGCCATTATACTCTATGATGGGTCTGATGATGGCTGAGTACAGTGGTAGAATGACTTCTCTGGGCCTAAATGCCATGCCTTACAAATAAGTTCAGTGACACAGAAGAATTTTCCTACTACCTTGGACAAATGTTGATCAAAGACTAGGTTACTATCTACATAAGTTCCCGGATCCCTGACTAGTGAATCAGCTTTTAAGGATGTTTTATTGATGGTGTAGTTTCCAGGGATGGAAGACTTCCCAGAAGATGCTATAATGCATTTCTTGGTATGCAGTTTTAAGCCATGGGTTTGGCACAAAGTGTTTGTCTTTATTAGACTTGCTTCAAGGGTGCTCTTGTCTTGGAGAGAGTCAATGACAGCTTTCAGTTTGCAGCCATCTACAAACTTGGCTAGCTAGAGGCCTTTGACATTGGCTTTGACATCCAAGAAGTAATGCCAAAGAGGAGTGGGCCTAGCACAGAGCCCTGGGGGATTCCATTGTTGAACAGCCTCTTTGTGGAGGTGACATCACAGATGCTAACCTCCTGGGTCCTATCAGTGATCCAGATAGCTATAAAAGGGGTTATACCTAGTTCTATACAGCTGTTGAATGCCCAAGTGGGGTATTGTATCAAATGCCTTAGCCAGATCTAGGTAGGCAGTGTGTACAATTTTCCCCTCATCGATTACTTCAGTGACCTTTTCAAAGAAGTTCACCAAATTCAGTAATGATGAACTTCTTTTGATAAAGCCAAACTGGAATGAATCCAGATCCTGGAGGTCTCCTATGTCCTTCTCTCTAATTTCCATGATAATTCTTCCCATGGCTTTACAAATAATACCAATCAGACAAATGGGTCTATAGTTTCCAGGATCTGTTGAAGGTCCTGCCTTATGAAGGGAGATGACTGTTGCAGTCCTCTGTTCACATGGGACTAAGCATGTTTTAAGACTATAGTTAAATAATGAATCCAAGGCTTCTGATAAGTCATATTTTAGACTATTCAGGAGGCATCCTGGGATTTTATCAGGGCCCATTGAGGCTGTGTTCTTGGCTTTAGTGATTGCAGCCAGTACATTAAGGTTGGAGGGCTTATGTTTTAGCATATTACTGTGGGGGGTTGGGGGTGTGAGGGTGCTAAAGTTGGAACTGAATTTAGCTGCTAATAGGATCAATATATTGCCAGATTTGGTGAATGTGGTACCAGTAACCACCTGCTTAGCATATTGTAGTTTGCTGCCTATGATGGTTCTGACATACCTGTAGAAGGTCTCATGGTTATCTTTCACCTGGGTGGCTATCTGAACCTCAAAGTTGGCTTTGCTTGATCTAATTAGCCCTTTTAGTTGCCTAGTTACTTTGATGAGAGAGTTTTTTATCTTTATGGAAATTATGCTTCCTGATTATTGCAATATTTTTCCCTTTTGTTGTATATCCAGTTTAATTTGGGATGCCACCAGGGCAGTTTATTTCTAGGGCTAGTTCTGGGCTTACTGCTGTTAGGTTCAGCAGCCTCTATGTAGCCACTGGCATGGCTGTACAGAGTTTCTGAGAGCAATTCGTCATAAACTAGTCTCTTCTCAGGGTTTAGAGGGGTATTGAATTTTGAAAAAACATTACTTAATAAGAGGTAATTTCACTTGGAATAGTGCCTAACTGTTACTAGTTTTAATGGGATTATGGAGCTTATTTTTATTTTGAAGAAAACAACTTTATAGTTGGACTTTACCAGGGAAGACAAGACATTGGGGGAGGGGTGCAGTGTTCTCCCATAGGCTCTAGTGTGCATATTCACTATTTGGTTGAGGTTGTTAGTATTTATGAAGCGAACTCAAACAGGAAAAATGTGGAACAAGCGATAAGGTGGAAAGAGAAACACCAAAGCAACAGCAAAAAAGAAAATAATCTATCCACACCGTCAAGCCAAATAAAATTTATTAAAAAACGACAAAGCATTCGGATATCAAAAACATCCTTCCTCAGTGTCTTACACAAAAGAAAAGTTAAAACCAACATTTATACTAATAGCACATGACACAGCCATTAACTGATGAAGGTGAACACCCAGTTCTTAAAGATACAGAAACAGTGATAAGAGGGATAAGAAGTATATACATATCTTCCTCTCATTTTTTTTTCTAATTTTCCTTTGTTATTTTTTAGAATAGGTTTTAGTGCAACTTGTTTATTTAAGCCCTGGTCTTTATCTGCTTCAAGCCTCACTATCCATTCATATTCTTTCATGTCCACATTATTAACATAGTCTCCACATCTAATACCTGGGTATACAATAGATATGATCCTGAAATCAAATTCATGAGCAGCACCCATTGCAGAAATGTGGCAAGCCAGTGAGTTAGTAGGTATATTCCTACGAATCTTCGATCTATGCTCAATAATTCTATCCCCCAGTCGCCTGACTGATCTTCCCACATAAAATCCTGAACGTTTCTTACATGTGGCAAGCTACATAATGCCAGTGGTATTACACGTCGCTGTACAGTGAAAAATGAATCGCCTGCCACTCATAGGATATATAAATTCTGGGCACTGATTAACACTCGTACAACATGAACAATTGTCACATGTAAAAGTGCCTTTTTTTGTAAACTCAGTTCTTTGTGTATTACTCAAATAAAAATCTTTGTAACATAAAAGTTGTTTTAAATTATTGCAATTATGATAGGTAAACATAGGTTGGTCTGGGAGCTATTTCTCATGACCGGGTATAGATTTCAGAACAAACCAATTTTTTCTTATAACATTCTCAATTGTTCTGCTCATTCTATTGTATGTCATGAGATATCTAAGGGGTTGTCCATTACCAGGACTCATAGTGTCAGTACTGGAATCCGCTTTAGCAGAAAAGTAGGATCTGGCTACAGAGTCCCTTAGTGTCAGGGCATCCCTCCTAGCTGTCTCTGTTTCTGTCATATTGTATCCCTTCTCCAAAAAACTTACAGTCATTTCCTGCATCTGAGCATTACATACCTCCAGCTCTGTACTAAGTCGACTGGCTCTTAAGTACTGACTTTTTAAGATACTCTTGAAGGTTCTCCTCGAGTGTATACTTTTTTATGGAGATATTTGTTTACCTGGACATCCTTCTTATAGACACTAGTTTGTAAACCATGATCTGTAAGCACCAACTGTATATCCAAGAAACTTAGGAATTTGTCAGAGAACTTCATCTCAAATGCTTGGACACACTGCCTCCATGGAAAGAAGAATGGCTAATCCAACTATTCCTATTCCAATTTCCTATCTCCCATCCAATTGTCAAGGTTCCTTTTGAAGAAGGCCAAAGAGGTGCTCAGCTTGATATGTATGGGCAGTCTATTCCAGAGTATGGGGAGTCTCTGGGTCAGTAACCTATCCCTCCAGCATGTATAGTTCATTGTGATGACCAGGTTTAGATCCCTGGAGCATGTGGCTCTGAGGGATTGGGATTTCTTTAAGTGTAGCATGTCCAACAGCACTGGGTCTGATATGGCCTAGTATGTTAAGCAGAGATCACCTCTGAGTAGGCGATATAAGATAGAGTATAGCTGGAGTATTTTTTAGATGGTCAGCATAGGGCATCTGCTTTAGGCCTGTGAGTCTTTTAGTGAAGTATTTCTGTGGCCTTTCCAGTTGTTGCAGATGTCTTGTGAGGCACATACCAAACAGGACGTTGTACTCTATAATGGTTCTGATGAGGGATGAGTACAGTGGGGCAATGACCTCCTTTTTTCTGGGTGAAAAGCCCTTAGTGATGAAGTGTGCCACATAGAAGGATTTACTGGCTTTTGTGGCTATGTGGCTATCAACTGTGAGACCAGTATGCATTGTGAGCTTCTTGGGGCATGGAAAGTGACCTATAGCTGGCTAGAATATGGATCTAGGATTTTGTCTATGGTGATGTGCACATGGAGGAAATCCAGCGCATCATCCTGTTTGACCACCCTAGAGGTATGCTTGTTATTGCTGCATATTGAGACACCTTCACCTTTAGCCCTTTTCTGTGGAGCTACTGGTATAAAAGTGTGGAAGCCACTGAAACCTTGCACTGCCAGGGTACTTTCTATCTCTTTAAACTATGTTTTGGTAACTGAACAGACATCTATATTCTCAAGTGTGAGGAGGACTTGAAGGGAGTATAGTTTTTTATTTAGGCTCCTGGCATTGAGCAGTAACACTATGAGGTTCTGTTGAGTTGATTTTGATATGTTGGTAGGTCTGCCAATTTGAGTCCAACTAAAAAAGGCACTATGAGGGTGGACAAAGCCTTAGCTGGTATTTAAAAGCCTATAGGGGAAAGGTGCAGACCATCTATGGCAAACCAATGTGCTCTGTTGACCATGTCCTCCCAAGATGACAAACATTGGCTCCCCATAGAATGACACCAGAAAGACAACCAGGCATTGAAATCAGTCATTTTTCCTCATATTGTGGTATCATCCTCAGTGACAGCAATATGCTGCTCTGTGCCAGGCTCAAACCAGCCTGAGAAACATAGTCTAAAGTCTCCATAATATCTCTCTTCGTATACTCCATGGAAGTACATCTCAGGTCATTTAGACCAACATGGACAATGATGGACTCATACTGATACTTGTGGAGTAATCACTTGAGTGCATGCATGATTTGGAGGATCCTGACTCCAGACAAGTAACTAACAGTTACTTTCTCCTTGTTCAGCCTGATTGGAGGGGCATCAGTCTATCTTCCAATGAAGTCCCTGTGATGAGAGCCTTGGAAACTGTGTTTGTTTGCCTTAGGGGCTTGGTGTTTGGGGCTCCACTGAGAGTGACAGTATGTACGGTGGTAGGTGTTGTTTTTCTGGGTGCCTTTGGGCTTGCTGAGGCATAGCTTTGACAGAGGGGGTTTAGATGATCTTTGCTGTTTAGGAAGCTTGCTTTTAAGTGCCTCAGCATATTTTAGTCTGTATGTGTGTTGTATACTGTGTTAGGTGGGTGTTGCATGTGTTTGGTCTTGACAACCTGATGTCGGCTTATATGCGAGAGTTTAGCCACCAGTGTCACTGTGTAATTACACCTCTAGCATACAGTTTAAGACACCAAACTATGCAGAAATTTACCATTAACAAAATGCAGTAATAAATTATTAAGGTACAAATGTGGTTGTATCACCCATAATTACAATGATCACCTACTGAGGACAGATGTTTCCCACATATAGATAGATAGATAGATAGATAGATAGATAGATAGATAGAGAGATAGATAGATAGACAAATATATATATATCTATATATATATATCTATATATATATATATATATATATATATATATATATATATATGTGTGTGTGTGTGTGTGTGTGTGTGTGTGTGTGTGTGTGTCTGTGTGTGTGTGTGTGTGTGTGTGTGTGTGTGTGTGTGTGTGTGTGTGTATGTGTGTCTACTTACATACATACATGTATGTATATGCATTTATCACCACTTGTTTACCAGGAAAATCCAACTGAGCAGTGTCCTTTTTCAGTAGATGCACTTGGAGAAAAGCCCAATTGTACCGAGATCATAGACATCATTTGCATTATTTCATCATTTACAGTCATTTTCATTCGCAAGCAATGGTTTATTTATTTATTTCATTTTACATTTGTTTACTGGGAAAGTCCAACTGGGACAGAGACCATTTTCACCAGAAGCACAGGGAGAAATGCTGTCTTTAAAATGTGGGCAAGAAACCGGAGCACCTGGAGGAAACCCTCGTAAATACAGGGAGGATATGTAGACTCCACACAGAAGGCACCCCAGGTGTGAATTGAACAGGAGAACCTCCTGCTGTGAGGAGACAATGCTAACCACTGCACCACTGCCCATTTCTATTATTAAGACATCCTTGACATCAGTTACATCATTTATGAATAGCTGTAATTAAAAATAACAGTTACATTAGTTGTATATGAATACAATTTTATTTTTTAGTGCAGGTAGGTATATGCAGTGTAATAAAATCAGTATGCATAGATTGTCAGATTTTTGCATAAGAATATTGGTTACCATAAAGACTTGTTCAAAATCTAGGACATACTAAGATAAGATAAAGAGAGTGTATGGCACCCAATGCATACCTTCTAATTTAGCAGCACTGACTAAAATTGCAAATATATGCTAAAAATAAGAGCAGATAAAATGTATAATTGTTTGCATTTTCTTAAAGGGGTTAAAGAAAATGAGAAAATAAGGAAATACATAAATATTTGAATTAACTCTCACCTTTTAAAGAATCCCAATCAGGACAATATGGAAAAGGCACCCCAGTACTTCCACTATTCTTTCCTTCATGAGGTTGTTGGATCAAATTTAGTTTATTGTGAGTGAGTTTTAGAAACAAAAATATGCATTTGAGATTTTGGAACTGAAAGGTGGTATACATTTTGACAGGATTTAGTGCATTTGCATTTATATGCTAAAGTTTTAATTGCAGCTAAGGCTAGCTGACCAAACAGGAGGTTCCCTGCAATAAGCACATTAAATCCAAGAGTTTTGATGTTGTCTGGTAATGTATCTGACTTTTAGCTTTCTAATAACTATTCTTCAAATAAATCTCCTTATCATGACAACCACAGAGACAGAAGAATATTTTAAATTATGCACTCCTATATCTTACTGTAAGCTTAATTACTTAATTAGATTCTGCAATTATTATTTTTTGTTTTGTTTTTGTTTTGTTTTTTTTCAGTTTTGAGTGTGCAGTTGTCTGTCAAGTATCACTCCTCTGTGCTAGTACTGTATTCTGGCAGGAGATCATGTGTGGCAAGTATGTATTTGCTCTTATTTCCATTGTGCTGAAGGTAGAAAACTTATTTCAAATCCCAACTAGCAACCTTGACACATTTCCAAAGAACAAACATAGCAGCCTGCAGGAACAGCTCCGCTAGATATAGTTAATAGTGAGAAAGCTATATTTGCTGGGAAGTGTTTAAAATTATGGAAAATGTTTGAATTTTATTTTGAATGCTAAATTACATCAGCAAATCAGTTTTTTGGATAGTGAATAAAAGTGTTTTGGGGGAGACTGTACTAGTATATCACTGAAAAGAGAAGCAAAATGACGATGGGCCAGATTCACAAAACCTCCGTGTAAGAGTTAATATGTCTTGCATGGAGGCTGCAGTCTAACGGTATGACGTCAGCATGCCATGCATATTCATGAGGGCATGCTGAATCATACCCTAGGCTAACACGGTCCGTGTAGGAAAGTAGGGGGCGTGTCCGAATGCTGAGTTCTGCAAAGGGACATGCTCCCAGAAGAGTCCGAGTCCTGAAAGTAAACACCCACGAGCGAGTCCGCGGAAATGTCAAGGAACACAACACCACACATGCCCTCACAGACTATAAACCCAACTGTAATGTAAAATGTAAAAATAGCAGTTTAATTTTTTTTTTTATAATTTCCAAAATGTTTGCCCATAGTTGTGCTCATTTGCGCGAGTATGCCCTTCACTCAGCCACAGTTATCAGACATTGAAAAGCATATAAGATCAAAATATGCAGATTAAGCCAAGTAGCAATAGTGTAGCGGTAGAGACGTTGGCCAAAGAGGAGGTAGTCACGGTTCGAGCCCCCACAACATCATTTTCCATTTTTATTTAAATAAGCATGAAACAATCCCCTGACATATATATATATATATATATATATATATATATATATATATATATATATATATATATATATATATATATATATGTATATATAAAACTATAATTTAAGTAAAATGTAATGAAATGGGCCATGTATTTTTGAAGAAATCTGACATAATACAATATAAAAAAGGATCATAATTGCCCATAGCTTAGCAAGGCTTTAGCAAGCTGAATATGGGTGCCCGTAGGTGAACAGTACTTTAACAAGCTTAATATGAGTGCCCATAGGTGAGCAGTGCTTTAACAAGCTTAATATGAGTGCCTGCAGGTGAGCAGTGATTTAACAGGTTTAATATGAGTGCCCGGAGTTGAGCACTTTAACACGCTTAAAATGAGTGCCCATAGTTCAGCAGCACTTCACATAGGATAATATGAGTGCTCATAGCTAAATAATGCATTACCCAGCGTAAGCCGTTTGCGTGAAGCTGCGCAGCGCACCAACCAGCTTACCGTCGGGCAACATTGGGCAAGCTGTATCAAAGCTGCCTTTACACAGACACACCTCCTAGCCTGTCTAGAAAGTAGTAAAATAAAAAAAGAAATGCCCAGGGTCGAACCATAGTCAAAGTACTGAACCACTAAGCCATGACAGTTGTACTGAGAAATGCAGTATTAGCATTTATATAGGAATGAATGGAAATAGAAGCATGACAATGCAGGTTTTTTTAAGCTGATAAATATCCAAACCGGCCAATCACAGATAAGTGTGGGAAAACCGGCATATATAAGCCCCATAGGTGGGAATACACAGCATAACTGATTGTGGTACCCATTTGCAGTCAGGTTGGCAGGTGCAGGAGAGGGAAGTCGCTTTAGAGCACAAAGGTGGGGTGCTGAGGAGTCAAAATATATGGTTTGGCTCCTAGTCCATGATCATGAAGCACAACTCATGCAGGGCCAGGTTTACTTGGGTGCAGACAAGGCAGAGGCATGGAACTGGTTGGCACATGATCTCACCAGTGCCACAGGCATTCCGAGGACTGGTGAACAGGTCCGTCACCACCATGCAGACCTGAAGCGATGGAAGGAGGACCAAATGAACCGTTGGATCCAGGAGGCCCGCCAAATGCTCAACGCCTCACTACTGAGTAAGTATCCATGTAATTAAGTATGTAAGAAATACTATCCTAGCCTATAGTATGGAGACGTATGTTCCAATATTACTTCCTTAATATCACAGTTGCAGGTGTTCGTTCCGCGAATCAGTGAGCCTATGCTGATAGGCTGCTGAGATTGTGCCACCAGGCAGGTTAGTAATTATTTAGCTGGTATTGTCATAGAATATAAGTGAGACAGATTGTAAAATAGTTCAGTGTTGTAACCCACTAATAAAGGTCAAATAAGCCTAGAAGAAAGATTCTGCTAGTATTGTAAGATTAGATAAGTGATGCAGCCTGGAAAAGAGTGTAATGCAATCCAGTAATAAAGATTAAACAAGTCTCAAATAGAGTTTCCACCTGTATTGTAATATCAGATAACTGCTGCAGCCAGAAAATGAGTGGTAATCAATCAACAAAGGATAGACAAGTGTCAAATGCATCCTTGTAAATTCTGCCATATGAAATAAGTGAGTCAGCTGGAAAGGGTTGTTGTAAACCAGTAATAAATGTTAATAAAGCCTAGAATTAAGTACCATTCTGAAATGTAAATATAAAATAATTGAGAGTGTGAGAAAGACAGTTTGAAGCTACCAAGAAAGCTGTAATAAGTCTGGAATAAAGGTATACTGCAGTCACTACATAATGAAATGAATGAGACAGCCACAACCAAAGAGTGTAATGTGTTAAATAAAATACAGAACATGGACTGTGTCCGTCCCACAAACTGGATATGTTGCTGTACCCTTGCATTATGGAAATAGTATGGTTGTATGAAATTCTGAACATCCACAGTTGTCTAGACCCATATAAATCAAATGTAGCAGGATGCTGTACCTGAACACAGCCAGATATGAACATATATGAATAAAAATGTAATAAATATTAATTTAGCAGTAACATCCCCATCACCAACATTCCTAAGGTTACATACAGGAAACTGTACTAATACGTGTAGGGGATATATATCTGCATCTACTAGGAATGTACAGTATATGTATAGGTAGTTTTAGTTGTTAATGTAAAATTTCTCCACCTTACCCTATTTTCACAAATGATGCCATTCCACACCAAATCGGGTATGTGTATTCACAATTAATTCCCATGGACATTTGTCCTGTTGGTTCATACATATCTGCATGTACGTTGATGCATGTGCCCCGTTCACATATCCAAACCTGATAGCCTGTTGCCCCCAATCAACCCTGCATGCTGTTGGAATGTGCACTGTTGTTCTAAATATGCATGTGTTATGCTTGCTGCTCAATGTTCGGAATTCATGGGTGTTTGGTTAATGGGAATACTGATGCATGCTGTTACAACTAATTTTGAATGGTGTTGTTTGTTACTAACCCAAAATGCCATAAAATACTGCTAAACATAGGACAACAGGGAAGGCGGGTTCCAGCGGACCCACCTCTCCCACCTCAGCTGGCGAGTGCACCTGGCACCAGTGCCCAGGCCGGGACCTCCTCCTCCGTTGGCCCTGTGCCACCTTCGGGTGGAAGCACTGCAGGGGATGGGGCTCATCCCCCCTCTGCAAGTGTGGCCGGAGGAGAGCCTCCACTCACTCTCCATAGGGTCCGGTCTGTGGTGCGTGGTGAGATCAGGTGTTCTGTGACTGATCCCCTACGCCAGCTTGAGGCGAGGGTGGCGCAACTCACGGGTGTGCCTGCTCGTCCTATCCAGCCCCCAGCACAGCCCTGGCCTGGGCTGTGAAGGCACAGTGGTAACTGCGTATGGGTGGGGATTTCAGTTCCACTGTTGCCATCTGTGGGCTCATGGGCTTGCGATATCCAAACATCCGTCCCCCTCATTTGTGTTTACCCCCCACATGTGTCATACTCCACCCCTGTATGCGTCTTGCTTGTCTTGTCTGTTAACCTCCCCAACCTACCTCCCCAAATATACCTACTTCCTGTACCTCACATTCCACTCTCACCTGAAAAAAAATAAAAAAAGGGCACTCTGTTCCCACAAAAAAATTACACCCCATACATAGCTGCCCAATTCGCACACATGTCCACTGGACATGTAAACTGATAATTCTAATTGGCAGTACAACATATTTTGTTGTCCTCACCCCTCTCTCAGGGGTGGAAGGTTTCAAATTTCACACCAAATTTCACACATATGCACAGCTGTTGCTGATAAAGAAATGGGCAGCTATGGGCCTTCCCTACATCCTTCCTGCACATCCTGAGCTTGTGTTCCTACTGTCCTATCCTCTTTGTGCCCCCTTTTTCACCACTTTCCTATCTCCCCATTTTCTTTTCTTTAAAAGAAATTAGCACGGGTGTTAGCGGGAGTAAGCACTTTTAAGCAGTAGTCAGCGGGTGTGCACTTGTGTGTGCTTAGCTAAGCGAGTGTGCGCATGTGTAAGCATCGCGCAAACCAGCGCAAACCCGCTTACAACTGCTTAAAAGTGCCTTAGTCACTCTGTATGACAAGGCCTGTAGTCTGCTCATCAGCAAAATAAAATACCCCTGTCAGTCTCAAACCCCGGACATTGGAAACACTAGTCTGCATGAATT